>NW_020175186.1:4092150-4155708 GCF_003031525.2 Neophocaena asiaeorientalis asiaeorientalis
TATATATACACACATATAAATATAATAATAATTATTATTGTCTATCTTTCTCCCATAATTAAAGCTTCGCAAAAGGATGGCCCTTGTATTATTGAATGATCTGTCTTTATTTAGAAAAATAGAATATTTGTTGCTCAGTAAAATTTTGATGAATTAGTGACTGAACATAAGACATTACATCACTCTCAGAGAATCTGTTGACTTCATGGGGATGAAAAATTTTGCCAAGTTATTATAAACTGACTTTCTCTTTTTATTCCCTATTTTGTCTTACATTCTCAAAAGGCCCTGGTTACTGGGTGAATGTTCCAAAACAGTAGCTATTTTTATCAGTCTTGGGAACTTTTGAAATAGGTCTTGAAGAATGAATAAAATGCAAAGTAGATCAATTATTTAAAAAGAAATAGTGGGGAAGGAGTAAAGGGAATAGGAATAGTAGCAAGGCAGGATAAAACTGCATGGAGTGTGCTAAGAAATGAAAGTGGTCTGGTGTGGTAGGGCTAGGCAGTGTTAGTGACTGGGAAACAGTGAAGTTGACTTTCTCCAGGCAGTTTTTTTCAGTTATTGCCACAATTCTGATGATCTGGTCATAACTTTATTCAATTAGCACATTTACAAGTTGTTTTATATTAATTTATCTTACAGATATTCCTATTTCTTCATACTTGATATGCTTTGCTTTTTTGACTAGTTTATAAGCTCATTGATGGCAATGAATAACAGTTTTACTATGTGTTAGAATGGAACTTGAACTAGATGTAAGGTAAGCTTCCTAAAAGCAAAGACCTTATCCACCAAGAGATGAATGGATAAAGAAGATGTGGTATATATACAATGGAATACTACCCAGCCATAAAAAAGAATGAAATTTTGCCATTTGCAGCAAGATGATGGACTTGGAGGGCATTATGCTAAGTGAAATAAGTCAGACAAAAGAAGACAAATAATGAAATATATCACTTATATATGGAATCTAAAAAATACAACAAACTAGTGAATATAACAAAAACAGAAGCAGACTCACAGATATAGAAAACAAAAACTAGTGGTTACCAGTGGGGAGAGGGGAAGGGGCAATATAGGGATGGGGGAGTGGGAGGTACAAACTATTGGGTGTAATATAGGCTCAAGGATATATTGTACAACACAGGGAATATAGCCAATATTACAGTAATAACTGTAAATGGAATGTAACCTTTAAAATTTGTCTAAGATTATTTTAAACAACCAAAAAACTTAATAAAATAAAAATTTTAAAAAAGCAAGGACCTTGAGTGACTTTTTTTTACCACTGTACCCTCGGTACACATGGAAAGCACACATTAATATTTGGTAGAATAATTGAATGAAAGAGGGATGACTCAGAAAACCTGTTTTGTTGTTGTTGCTGTTTGTTTGTTTTTTAATCAGCCTTCTCCTTTGCTCATTATATGATCTTGGGAGAGAGTCACTGAATTCCTTCTAAGACTTGATTTCCTCATCAGTCAATGGGGGGTTGCTGCTGCTGCTGAGGATGAAGCACTGTTGGGAAGCTTAAGTGAGATAATGCAGGCACTTTGGGAAATGAAAATGCTATACAAATGTATATCATGGTGCTTGCTGGTCATTATTCTGAAGTCAGTATCTGCACTCCTGGAGCATAGAAGGGAACAAGAAGAAGATAAGATTGTCAGTTGGGACTCCGAAAGGGAAAACCTAACTGACATTTTTTGGCCTATATTGAAGATTTCAACCTGCCAAAACACCATTAAAAAAAAAAAAGTTTCACATTTCACTGTAAGAAATGGAGATAGAGAATCAGCTGAATAAACAGCTATAGAGATCCAAGCCCAAAGATTTCTAAGATTTCAAGATGTTGTGTTAAGTAAATATTGCTGAGTTGGAATGGGCCTCTTTGTAAGCAGATATCTCTGGGATTCATAACCTATGTCAGATTACTCTTCTCTTCTTCCCATCGTCACTTGAGAGGGAATGAAGAAATTTTCTTGCCTTGATGTAGTAAAAAAAAGATCACTGCATCAGAGCTCAGGAAACCTGGCTTACAATTCCAGCTCTTCACTAATTACTTAAGTAACCTTGGACTAACTCACATATCTGTTTTTCCTTTGTAGAATGAAATAACTGTATGAGATAAATTCTGAGGTTCTTCTATTGTCTAAAATTTTATAATCCCTGTGCATCCAGAGGAAATAGTGAATTTGAATCCCAGGCAACTTTCCATGATCACCCAGCTTCCCGAGTCCCTTATTCTACCAATATCTGTCCCCTTCACACATATTTCTACAGAATACTTTTATTCTGGTTTTGAAAGGCTTATTTTGGTGGGTCATTTTGTTGACTAATTTGCGTCATGTCCTGTTATCCAGTAGGATGATAATAATAAGAGCTACTACTTATATAATACTACATGCTATGCACTATTCTAAGTTTAGTACGTTAACTCATTCAATCCTCATATCAGCTTTTATGAGGTAGCTGTTATTATGATACTTATGAGTAAACTGAGGCAGAGGGAGGTTAAGTAATGTGTCCAAAGTCATACTACCGTTAAGTGCCAGAGTAGCAATTCAGATCCAGACTGTTTTATAACCCCACCTATGTGCGCTAAACTAATAAACTATATTGAATATGGAGGGTTGGAGGAAACCTGGGAAGAAGAGATCTACATCTAGAAAGCACGGTGCCAGGCTCCCAGATCATTTTATCAGGTACCCAGGACAGGTAAGCTCTTCAAACAAATGAGGAAAAAAACCAAAAGTCTGATTTCTATCCCATAGGCCAGTTTGCTCTCAAAATTTTGTTTTTGGGCTTGCCTGCCAAAAATGTGACTTTAAATATAAAACGAATAAAATGAAATCATTTCTTGGAGAACATTTCTGTGGTTCACTGTGGAATGCCAAGTTAAGAATATCTGTCTTACATTTTCAAGCACATGTGTTGTAGTAATTTTATGGGGTAATGAGTTGGCTTCCATTAAAGATATTTTATTTTTACAGGGGCTGGGGCTGGAGAAACATTATGTGGCAGGCAGTGAAATATCTTACTTTTGCAGATTACTTTAGCTAATCACCTACAGGTGAATTTTCTAGGAACTCTGGTTTTAACCCTTTGACTGCTATGGATTTCAGTGGGTTTTGACTGAAGACTTGGATATAATGGCAAGGGACCCAGTGGTGAGAAGTGGAGGAGTTTGGGGTATGAAGGAACTGATCAGAGTATAACAGAAGAAATATGGGACTTTCATCTCAGTTTTAAAACTTGAGTGGTACTTGAGATCTATTCACTGGCTTCAGTAAAAAAAAAAAAAATCAAAATGTGATCATAGCTAATAATTTATAAAAGCTAGCATAGTCTCCACTTCCCAGTTTAACACATGGCAGATGTTGCTAGTTATCGACCCAACATCCATCCTCTCCTTCATTATTAACAGAAGTCAAATTTTGCTACTAAATATTCTATTCCCGAGATTATCTTGTAACTAGTGGTGCCCATATGACAGTGTTCTTACCAAGAGATATAGGAGGAATCGGCTGGGGATTTCTGGTAAGGAAACTCCTTTTCAATCCCCCTAAACGATGTCCAGATTGTAACTATGAAGCAAGAGAAATGAGTTACAATGGTGGCACAGAAAGATAGAAAGACTTAGATTTCTGATTCTGGGTGAAGGTGGTGCAGCTACCCTGACTGCTTAGGCAGAACATTCTCGTTTTCTAAAAAAAGCATTATACTTTTGATGTATAAGCAGTTGCCTAATTCTGAGGCTGAGGGGAATGTGCTCCCTGTGCTTTTCCTCTTATCCACTCCCCTCCAGTGGACCCAGATTTTGGGTGTCATATGTTCCCACCTAATGGTGTCTATGCCAAAGGGGGATGGGATCACTTGTTATTCCTTTCGTTAGGTAACTGTTGTTCTTGAACAGGGGAAACTATTCTTCATATTCTCTGAGAAAGAAAAGGGGTTGTGACCCAAGATGAGATCAGTTGCAAAAATTTGTTGAATTTCAACATAATAAATATATTAGTCAGTAGAGTAAAATAATGTAATGAGCATTCTACCAGGAAGGGCAAGTGAACAGGAAAGAGCTGCATGCCTGATTCTTGCCCCGTAGTGAAGTCGGGGAAACATCACCCAGGAGATACGTAGGCCCTTCTGATAGAGAAAAATCTGCACAAGATAGCTGGCGGTATTCAGTGTTCTGTGACTGAAATGTTACCCAACTGGGTAGAATTCCAACAGAACATGAGATATTTGGTAGATAAGTCTCATTAAGGAAATTTGAAAGAAATTTGAAGGGAGAGTTCAAATTACCAAAGTTAAATCGATGTGGTTCACATAGTTCATCTGATGTTAGAGAGAAGAGACAAGTTTGAGGCTGAAAGCTTTCATGTTAAAGATAGCAGATTAGAAAGATCTTTGATGGCATCATTACATTGAAACTACATGGCCTTGGGCTTCCTTTCGCATGAGCCAAATAAATCCTCTTTTTTAAAGCCATGGTGTTTTGTATTTTTATTTGCAGCTGAAACCATTTCACACTGACACATCTACTAACACAACCTCTTCTCTTTCAATACATCCAGTAGGTGAGTACTCTATGTACAGTTGATAAGGCAGAAAAGATACTGGGGGACAAACCTTGTGATAGAGGAGTTTGATTACAACTGTTTTGGCTTCTATAATCTCTACTTTGGTTTACATTTATTTGCTTCTTGTCCAGAAATTTTTAGGATCATTGTATTTGTATGAGTTCCATGAATACCAGTTTCTTTACACCTGGAGGTAGGTTGAGGTCTTCCAAGGAGGTCTGTGAATTTTGATTTTCTAAAGACAGCTTGAGGACTGCAGGATGGAATGCAGAGAAGAAGGAAGGTGAAGTAAAGAAATAGATGGGGGTGAGCACCTAAGGTGTGCCTCGTCGTGGTACAAGTCATTATGTCATCTTGTTTATTCCTCAGGACTGTTCTTCAGGCACATTTTGTTAAAATGATTTTACAAAATCAGAAATCTGAAACTCAAAGCGGGTAAAATGTCTCGCTAATACGTGGCAGAACCAGATTTTTTATCCAGATACTATGACTCAGCATATGGATTTTCTGTGACCTTTGCCCAGGAAGAAGACATCACCCTTAGTGTCCTGGACAGTTATCAAACTTTCCTGTTGCCCTGAGTGGATACACTATCTCTATTTTCCAAGGCCATTTGCTATACAAACATACTTGAAAAGAAAATATGGAACTAGGGCAGCCATTGCCTTTGCTTGCAAACAGTGGAAAAATAAGAGCAGCCCATGGAGAATTATCTCCCAGTAGCATTAGCCTCTGTCATCCATTCCCCCCATCTCTCTGAAAACCCTCACCATAACTCTGCCCCTACGTGCCTCTTTATCTTGGGGACCTGGGGGTTTTCCACTTTTTTATTCCCTCCTATAATAAGAGAAAAGTTTTAAAACCTCATTTTAGGCAATAAAATATTTAGAATGTATCACAAAAAGTTTTCATGTGATCTTTTCAGGCAACAAAATTATAAGAATTAATCCATTAGCTCATTTATTTATTCAGTGTGTATTATACGACAACTAAATGCTTTAATTTTACAGAGGGCAGGCTTTAACAAGTAAATAAGTTAGCCATTCAGATACTAGTAAGTGTAAAGAAGTAAATGGATGAAGTTTGAATTTCACTGGGGAGTGAGGCTTGGTACTGTTACATTAGATGGTCTAGAAAAGTCTCAGTAAGTTGCAAATTTGAGCTAAGAACTCAAGGATAAGAAAGAGTCAGTCATGAAAAGAGCCTGAAAAAAATACTTCATACAAAAGAGCAAAGACCCTGAAAATTAAGTCCTAAATCTATTAGTCTGAAGCAGATGAAACTTTTACTGTTGTAAATGCAAACAGGCAAATCTTGGAAATTTCATACAGTTTGACATATAAAGGTTAACAGGCTTATGGTCACTGCTGTGAGAATTGGGTTTCTGAGTATTTGTTTGCTTAATCTCATTGAAAATAAGTTTAACAATTGTACAGCACATTACTAACTTTAAAATTAATTCAATGCATAAAAGTGTAAATGCTGTGTACTCTTTTGAAGGCTTCTCTATTAATCAATAGTTTAAAAATTTTAAGAAAATGGCTCAACAATTTGCAAGAACTCTGAGAAACCATAAGTAAATATTAACACACCTTTAGAAAGCAGATCAAATAACCTATTAGACCAAAATGACCTAAATGAAACTCTACAAGGAGAAGAATTGGAAATTAAAAGAGGGAAGGCAATAGGAAAAACAAGTAAAAATACTGGATATTAACAAGCTTTAGTCCACATGGAAGAGTTGAATAAAGGGAACATGTGTTCTGTGAGGCAAAGTTTCGGAAATAAAATATTTCACTAATAACTACTAAATTACAAATTATGTTAAGAATATGTACTTTATGTATATGTATAGATGTAAGCTATTATGTATAGAATGGATGAAAAGCAAGATCCTACTGTATAGCATAGAAAACTATATTCAATATGCTATGATAAACCATAATGGAAAAGAATATAAAAAGTGTATATGTATAACTGAATCACTTTGCTGTACAGTAGAAATTAACACAACATAGTAAATCAACTATACTTCAATTAAAAAAAAAAGAATATGTACTTTACCTCTAGGTACAGCTATTTCACTGTGGGTGAATATCTGTTCTGATGGTTAATTTTATGTGTCTATTTGACTGGGCCATCAAGTGTCCAGATATTTGGTCAAACATATTCTGGGTGTGTCTGTGAGGGTGTTTGTGGATGAGAATAACATTTGAATCAGTAGACCTAAAGCAAATTGCCCTTACCAGTGTGGGTGGGCCCGATCCAATACTTAGGTGGCTGGAATGGAACAAAAGGGAAGAATGAGAGTGACCTCTCTCTCTCTACCTGGCTGTTTCAAGTTGAGACATTAGACCTCTGCACTCAGATTGGACCTTGCACCCCTGGCTCTCCCGGTTCTCAGGCCTTCAGACTTGACCATTGCCCCTGGCTCTCCTGGGTCTCCAGCTTGCAAATGACAGACTGTGGGGCTTGTCAGCCTCCATAATCGCATGATCTTATTTCTTATAATAAATCTCTTTATATATACATATATGTATATGCATATATTATATGTATATATTATAGATATACCTTTATAAACACACACACATATATATGTACAGTAGTCTCCCCTTATCTGCGATTTTGCTCTCTGTGGTTTCACTTACCCATGGTCAACCTTGTTCTGAAAATGATAAATGGTAAACTCTAGTAATAGACAACTCAGTTTTAAATTGCACCTTGTTCTAAGTAACGAGATGAAATCTCACGATGTCCCACTCCGTCCTGCCCTGGACTTGAGTCGTCCCTTTGTCCAACACCTTCTCTTCATTAGTCACTTAGTAGCCGTCTCAGTTATCAGATCGACAGTCAGAGTATCCTAGTGCTTGTGTTTAAGTAACCCTTATTTACTTCATTATGGCCCCAAAGCACAAGAGTAGTGGTGTTGGCAATTCCAATATGCCAAAGAGAAGTGTTTCCTTTAAGTGAATAAGTGAACATTCTTGACTTAATAAGGAAAGAAAAAAATATGTATGCTGAGGGTGGAACAAATCTTCTATCCGTGAGATTGTGAAGGAAAAGAAAATTCATGGTAGTTTTGCTGTCGTACCTCATACTGCAAAAATTATGGCTACAATGTGTGATAAGTGCTTAGTTAAGATGGAAAAGGCATTAAAATTTTACAAGAGTATATTGTTATAATTGTTCTATTATAGTTATATTAGTTGTGTCTAATTAATAAATTAAAATTTATCAGATGTATGTATATATATAGGAAAATACATAGTATATAGAGGGTTTGGTACTATCTGAGGCTTCTGGCATCCACTGAAGGTCTTAGAAAGTATCCCTCACCAGTAAGGGGGGCACTACTGTATACATACATATTAATTCTGCTTCTCTGAAGAACATGACTAATACATCTTGCTAGTGATTTAATATGTTACTTTTAACTGACATAGTGGCATTTAAAAAATGGTGGAATTTTCAAAGGAAGTATTCTGTGAATAGCCTTTTTAAGGTATCCCTTAAATTATAAAACCTAAAATAAAACTACAAATTAAGAGATCAACTAGAATATGAACCTCAGGCCCAGTAAGTAATCCCTGCTCTATGAGAAAGCAACTTAACCTAGTTTACGTTAGTTTCTTCATCTGTAAAGTGGGGATAACAATGTCTATCTTAAAAACTGTCCCAAGGATTAAGCAAATTCATGGATATAAATTTTCTAGCACAAGTCTGACACATGGTAATCATTAAATAAATGTTAATAATAATTATTATTATTTTCACCTAAATAAAGTTGATTCTGTATGAAATTATTCTAATAACTGGTGATATGCTCAAAGATTAATAAGATTATACAAAAGTTTGTGAGCCAATAAAAGGGTATAGGAGTAGAAGCTGCTCATATAGAGGATATAGCATTATCTTTTAGGCAAATAAAAAAGTACTTTTCAGTTAAGATATCTCATATTTCTACATCTAGTCAACATCAACTGTAGCAAAAGAACAGTGAGTGGGCAACAAAGCAAATCATAATGGGATTTGGGGACCCCCTGGGCTAAATGATTTAAACAGTCTCTGTTCTACTGAGTTCCATGAGGGCAAGGCTCAGATCATTTACTGGGATGGCCAAAAGGTTTGTTTTTCCCTAAGATGGCTCTAGTGGAACTTAGTTGTCTTTAACTTCATTTGAAACAGTTTTGTTAGATTGTATGTAACAGCTGTCATATCAGCATGCATTTAAAAAAAGACATCAAAATTGGTAAATTTTTGTGTAGCCATTTTAATATTGAAGATGGAAGAAAAACAACATTTCAGCATATTATGCTTTATTATTTCAAGAAAGGTAAAAATGCAACCAAAAAGCAAAAATTTGTGCAGTGCAGGGAGAAGGTGCTGTGACTAATCAAATGTGTCAAAAATGGTTTGCGAAGTTTCATGCTGGAGATTTCTTGCTGGACGATACTCCACGGTCGGGTAGGCCAGTTGAAGTTGGTAGCGATCAAATCGAGACACTAATTGAGAACAATCAACATTATACCATGAGGGAGATAGCCAATGTACTCAAAATATACAAGTCAAGCGTTGAAAATCATTTGCACAAGCTTGGTTACATTAATCACTTTGATGTCTGGGTTCTACTTCAATTAAGTGAAATAAACCTTTTTGACTGTATTGCCACATGCAATTCTTTACTGAAATGTAATGAGAACGTTCTGTTTTTAAAACAAATTTTGACAGGCGATGAAAAGTGGATACTGTACAATAATGTGGAATGGAAGAGATCGTGGGGCAAGGGAAATGAACCACCACCAACCACACCAAAGGCTGGTCTTCATCCAAAGAAGGTGATGTTGTGTATATCGTGGGATTGGAAGGGAGTCCTCTATTCTGAGCTCCTTCCAGAAAACCAAACAATTCCAGCAAGTACTGCTCCCAATTAGACCAACTGAAAGCAGCACTTGATGAAAAGTGTCCGGAATTAGTCCACAGAAAACGCATAATCTTCCATCAGGATAACGCAAGAGCGCGTGTTTCTTTGATGACCAGGCAAAAACTGTTACAGCTTGGCTGGGAAGTTCTGATTCATCCTCCATATTCACCAGACATTGCACCTTCAGGTTTCCACTTATTTAGGTCTTTTCAAAATTCTCTTAATGGAAAAAAATTCAATTCCTTGGAAGACTGTAAAAGGCACCTGGAACAGTTCTTTGCTCAAAAAGATAAAAAGTTTTGGGAAGATGGAATTATGAAGTTGCCTGAAAACTGGCAGAAGTTAGTGGAACAAAAGTGTGAATACATTGTTCAATAAAGTTCTTGGTGAAAATGAAAAATGTGTCTTTTACTTAAAAACTGAAAGCACTTTTTGGCGAACCCAAATATTTCTCTATTCTCTTTGCTTACCATGAGATAGACACTGGCCTGAACACTTTTCACGTTCCTGCTCAGAATAACCTATGAGGTGGCTGTTATTATTGTCCTTATTTTACAGATGAGGAAACTGGAGCACATGAGTTAGCTGACTTGTCCAAGGTCAAACAAAGTAATCTGGGGAGCCCAGTCAAGGGTCCTCAGGTCACGTTTTTGACCACCAAGTTGTACTGCCTCTCATTGTCTGTTAAATACATCTACACAAGTGGTATAAAAGAGGCTTCAGAATGGAATCTCATTCTGTGTGCAATTTTAATCTAAACATTTGTTCCAGAAAGGAAAAGGGAAGAGATTATTGATATCATAAACACATTCTCAAAAGTTATCATCAAACTTGTATTTACCAAGTACCTATGTATCCCATCTCAGGGAATTTTGAGCACACAAACTCTTTTGAGAACTGATGAAAACTAGGAACACCCTATATATGAAGATTCTCCTGTAGGTTTTAAGGATTTCGCAATCAGTCTGAAGGCAGTTCAAATACCTCAGTTTAAGAACTCCCTACGGTATCTTACTCAGTCCTCAGAAAAATCCTGGAAAGTTAGCATTCTTACATCCTTCTACCAATGAAGAAACTAAGATTACAGATTGAAATGATTTACTTAAGGTGACATAGTTGATGAAAAGCAACACTGAAACTAAACCCAGATCAATCTAGGTCTAAGTTCAGTCTATTTAAGTTTTACTAAACAACTTCATATCTAGTTTTTTTTTAAACTTTCTCTATTACTTGGAATCTGAATTTAGAGACATTAAAAAAGAAAAAGTTCTGATTCCTCTGGTTGTCCCATGGCAATTATAATTTGAACTTTAAAACATACTATATAACAATGAAATTATTTTAAAATGTCTGTCTGCTAGGAGGTTTTTACTTTAGAAAATAATGCCTCATTAGCTGACACAGAAATGCATTCTTTCTGCATGCCTTACTTTGATTTTGCAAACTGGGCATTGGTGTTATGGTTTGATAGAACTCTGGGGTCACGGAGTTTATGGTAAGTTAATTCAGCTCAGGGTTTGGCCTAAGACACCAACTGGCTTTAGATGCAAGAGTATATCCAAATTATATGAAATTTATTTGGCACAGTAAAAATCAACAATTATAATTAAATGTTCCTAGCATAAAGCTGGAAATGACTTTCGGCTTGGGAAGTGGGGCCAGGTCCAAAAAGATTGTGAAGACTTTGAGCTTTGAGAAAGCATCATAATGTCATTAACATTTCCACCATTGCTTGAAAAATTCTAATTGAAATGAGAATATCAGTCAAAAAACAAAGAAAAACCCATTGTTTATTGTTTTTCCCATAGGGAAAATGTCTGAAAGAAAAATTCGTAAATGAATGCAATTTACAACTAATTGACATCTTACCTGTAGTATGATTTTTAGTGTAGCCTTGATCTTTAATGAAAATGAGAACTGTGTGTTATATTTAGCTTCTAATTGGCCGTTGGGGGCAGAAGGGGAATAATGCTTAACAATATCCTTTTAAAGTTTTGAAAGAAATTAGTTTTGTGATCTTGAATCAAAACTAGTGCTGAAAAATGATTCCAAATAACAAATGTTTCTATTAACAAAATAATAGAAAGTCACCTCTGACTATGTTTGACTTCTCCTGAAAACCAAGGTGTCATGGGCAATAACCCATTTCAAAGTACTTTTTTAATGACTAAATACTTGTAAAATAAACATGTCATTTCCAAAAAGGAATGAGGAAGGAGAAAGTGTTAAGATTCATGAGCCAACTCTATCATGAATTCCTACACTATTTCTTTCCTTAAATTTTTCCCTACAGCTTTACTGAGGTATAATTTACATAACATAAAATTTGCTCATTGTAAGTATACAATTAAATGGCTGTCAGTACATTTATAGAATTGTGCAACCATCACCATAATCCATCTAGTGTTGGAATATCTTTGTCATTCCCAAAAGTTCCTTTGTGTGCCTTTGCAGTTTAATAACCAGCTCCACACCTAGTCTCAGGCAACAGTTGGTTTGATTATTTTTCTCTATAGCTCTACCTTTTCTGGATATTTCATGTAAATGTAATCACACAAAATGTAGTCTTTGGTGTCTGGCAGCTTTTTTTAAAAATTGAAGTATAGCTGATTTACAATATTGTGTTAGTTTCAGGTGTACAACATAGTGATTCTATATATATATATTTTTTTTTTGCGGTACGCGGGCCTCTCACTGTTGTGGCCTCTCCTGCTGCGGAGCGCAGGCTCAGCGGCCATGGCTCACGGGCCCAGCCGCTCTGCGGCATGTGGGATCTTCCTGGACAGGGCCACGAACCCGTGTTCCCTGCGTTGGCAGGCAGACTCTCAACCACTGCGCCACCAGGGAAGCCCGTGATTCAATATTTTTATAAGTTATACTTCACTTTAAGTTATTGCAAAATAGTGGCTGCTTTAACTTAGCATAATGTTTTAGAGGTCTAGCTATGTTGTGGCAGGGTCAGCACTTTGTTCCTGTTTTATTGTTAAGCATTATTCCTTTGAATGGATAGACTGCATGTTGTTTATCCTTTCACCAGTTCATGGATATTAGAATTGTTTCATGTTTATGGTATGGCAATTATGAGAGACACTGCTATAAACATTCACATACAAGTCTGTGTAAAAATGTATTTTCATTTCTTTTCAGTAGATAAGTAGGAGTGGAATTGCTAGATTGTATGGTAAATATTGAGGACTGAATTGTGTTCCCTCCAAATTTATAACTGATAATATGTGGAGACTGGGCTTTTAAAGAAGTAAATATAGTTAAATGAGGTGATAAGGATGGGGCTCTAATCTCGTATGATTGGTGTCCTTATAAGAAGAGGAAGAAACACCAAGGATGCATGTGCACAGAGGAAAGGCCATGTGAGGACACAACAAGAATGCAGCAAGTTGCAAGTCAAGGTGAGAGGCATCGGAAGAAACCAAACCTGCCACACCTTGATCTTGGTCTCCTTCAGAACTGTGAGAAAATAAATTTCTCCTTCAGAACTGTGAGAAAATAAATTTCTGTTGCTTAAATATCTCGTCTATGGTATATTTTTATGGCAGTCCTACCAAACTAATTCAGCAAGGTTATGTTTAACTTTTTAGGGAACTGCCAAACTATTTTCCATACTGACTGAACCATATTTATATTCTCATTAGTAATATATGAAAGTTCCATTTTCTCCACCTTCTCACCAACAGTTGATGCTACCTGTCTTTCTGATTATAGATATTCTAGTGGGTGTGAAGTATTATCATATTGTAGTTTTAATTTGCATTTACCTAATGACTCATATTGAGCATATATTCATGTGCTTATTAGCTATATAGCTTCTTTATCTTCTTTAGTAAAACATCTACTCATGCCTTTGGCCATTTTGAATTGCTATGTGTTTTCATATTATTGAGTTCTCTAATAGTCTAGACAAAAGTCCTTTATCAATGTATGATCTACAAATATTTGTGTGCTGTGGGTAGTTTATCTTTTCCTTTTAAAAAATATTTTCTTTTTAATGGTATATTTTGAAGCATAAAAAGTTTAAAATTTGATTAAGTCCAATATACACATTTTCTTTTCATGATTTTGCTGTCACTTTCCTACCTAAGAACTCTGCCTAACCCATAATGTTCTCCTGTGTTTTCTATTAGAAGCTGTATAGTTTTAGCTCTTACATGTAGATCTATGATTTATTTTGAGTTAAGGTTGTGTAAGATGTGAGATAAGGTTCTAAATTCGTTCCATTTCATATAAATATCCAATCATCCCAAAGGAATTTGCCCTATAGAATTGCCATGGTGCTTCTGTTGAACATCAATTGATTGTAAATGTGAGGGTTAATTTTTGTATTCTCAGTTCTGTTCCATTGATCTAGATGTTTATCTTTATGCAAAACCACACTATCTTAATAACTACAGCTTTATAGTAAGTTTTGAAATTGTGTAGAATGAGTCCTCCATCTTTGTTCATAGTTTTTGTAATTGTTATGGCTGTTCAGGGCCATTGCATTCCCATATAAATTTTAGGGCCATTTAGTCAATTCCTATAAAATTATTTCTGGAATTTTAGTTGGGGTTATGTTGAATCTACAGATCACTTTAGAGAATTTTCTTCTTAGTGACATTGAGTCTTCCAATCCAAGAACATGAAATGCCTTTTATTTATTTAGATCTTTAATTTTTTTCTCAAAAGTTTTATAGTTTTCGGTGTGCAAGTCTTTGACTTCCTTTGTTAAATTTATTCCTAAGCATTTTGTTCTTTTTGATATTATTTTGTGTGAAATTGTTTTCTAATTTCATTTTCAGATTGTTCGTTGTTAGTATATAGAAATACAAACAATATGTACATATTGGTCTTGTATCCTGCAATCTTGCTGAACCCATTTATGAGTTCACATACTTAAAACAAGTCCTTAATATTTTCTATATATAGAATAATCTTAATTTCATTAAACACACTTATACTTTTTTCCTCTAATATGGATGGCTTTAATATCTTCTCCCTTTCCTTCTTCCCTCTCTCCCCCTCTTTCCTTCCCTTGCTTCTCCCCTTCCTTTTTCCCTTCCTTTTTTCTTTTTTCCCCCTTATTGTTGGCACTGGCTAGGATGTCAGTGCAATGCTGAATAGAAGTGGCAAGAGCAGATTTCTTGCTTTTTATTGTGATTTTTAAGAGGAAAGCATTCAGTCTAAATGTGTTTGTGTGGATTCTATTTCTGTATTCTCTATTTCATTACACTCATGTCTTTGTGGGCCCTGACCATACCACACAGGTTTAAAGTTTTAATTACTCAACCTTGCAAGTCATCTTGATAGCTGATAGTCTGATAGAATGATTCTGCCTTCCTGCCTCAAATTGAATTTGGCTTTTCCAGGTTTGTTGCCTTTCCATGTAAATATGTAATTTACAATTTTTCAAAAACTTTATTGGAATTTGACTGGAATAGCATTGAATTTATAGGTTAATTTAGAAAAAATGTACATATTTAGAATATTGAATCTTTTTATCCATGTGCATGGAATATCTCTTTACTTATTTTGATCTCATTTTATGCTTTTAAATAAAATTTTATAATTGCCTTTATCAAATCTTGTATTATACTGATAGATAATTCTTAAAAAACATAGTTTTGAGGCTATTGTGAAGTGATATCTATCTATCCTATCTATCTGTCTATCTTATTGGTTATTATTAGTTTATGGAAAATATGAATTTTTCTTTTAATTTGTTGGCTATCCACCTTGATGATTTCCCTTATTATTTCCATGAGAATTCTAATTTTCTTTTGGAATTTTTACATGTAAAACCTCATCTCACCTGTGAATATTCATTTATTTCTCCCTTTCCAATTATTTTATCTCCTGTCTCTTTCTTCTTTTTTTTTTTTTTTTGTTCCTTTCTTTATTGCACTAGATAGGATTACCATTACAACTTTGGAAGAAGCAGCAAAGCAGCCATCATTTTTGGTTACTGACTCTAAAGGGACTTCAAAACTTCATCATTACAAATGATGTATTTTTTTTATACATAGCTATTTACTTACTAGAATTAGGCATGATCTTATATATAAAATTGGCTTATGTATTTTTTCTCACACTTTTCAGATTTAGTACCAAGTGTATGCAAGTTCATAAAATGAAGTTTTCTTCATTTTGTTTTGTTTCAGTTATATTTTTTGTAACACTACAAAGTATGAAGTAGCAACTATCAGTTATTTGAAAGTTTTTTCTAAAATTTACCTCTGCAACCATATGGCCTGGTAACTTTTTTGTGTGTGGACTTCTGATTACTGATTTAGTTTATTTAATAATTTAGAGGCCCATTTGATATTGCTGTTTCTTTCTGGAGCAAATTTTGATAATTTTTCTAAAAATTTTTTGTTAAGTTTTCTAAAAACTTGCTTAATTTTTCAAATTCATCGATTTCTAATTATATTTCATTAATAGCTTTTTAGTTCACATCATTGTTTATAGTATGTGCCCTTTCCACTTTTTCTTCTTCTTTGATTTCTACTATTACTACACCTATTACTACTCCTACTACTACTATCTGGACAAAGATTTATCTATTTTATTAAGTCTTTTCAAAGATAAAATTTTGAATTTATTGAAATGATTATAAGGATATAATCCTTAATAATTTGGTGTTGGATTGATTCAGCAATTTTGACAGAGACATCTTAATATCTCATTTTATTGAGGATATCATTCCATTGTTTTATGACTTGTATTCTTGCTGCTGAAAAATCTAATTGTCATTCCTTTTTAACTAATTTGTTTTTCTCTTTGATTGCTTCTATGATGTATTCTTTGAATTTGGTGTTCTGTCCTTTCATGATACTCTGTTTATGTGAGAATTTGTTTGTATCTGCCCTAGTTCAGTCCTGATATAAGGGTTCGTCAATATAAGGATTTTGTTTCTCATCAATTATGAAATATTCTCAGGACTTCCCTGGCAGTCCAGGGGTTAAGATGCCGCACTCCCAATGCAGGGGGTGCAGGTTAGATCCCTGGTGTGGGAACTAAAATCCCACACGCCATGCAGCTAAAAAAAAAAATTATGAGATATTCTCAATCATTATTTGTTCAAATATTAATTTTCCTCATTTCTTTTTATTAACTCATTTAAGAACTTGTACGAGATGTATATTGAATGATTACACTTTGTCCTAAATTTCTTTTAACCAAAATTTTGTTTTCTAATGGAACTTTTTTTCCCCACTCAGAGTCAACCTTCCTTGCTTTTTCTGTGCTGAGATTTTTTTACTTCCACATGCATGAAGGAGGCTGCTCTAAATGCGTCCTAGCTTTATGAAGGGCCTCCGTTCCAGGTTTAAGTCACTGGTTCTTCTACTTTTAGGTAAGGAATAAAACCTAGACCCCTAGATTACAGAACCTATATTAGGGTTTTCTTTTTCCCAGAATATTGCAGGATTAATGCAATTGTTTACATTTTTCACTATGAGTTCCCTTATATTTTCTGGAATCTAGGATCTCTATTAATTTTTATGAGTTCAGCTATTTATTTATTTTATTTACTTATTTTTGTTAAATTTTATCTAGCACTACTATGTGTTTTTGAAGAGAAGAGCCTGTATTAGATCAGTTATTTCTGTTTGCCAAAATCAGAAGTCCCCTCTTACATATTTTTGTATATTCACTTTGTGCAAAATTAGCTACAACTGCAATGAGCTTTCCCTAGATAATCATTGAAAACTCAATGGTTAATGCTATTACAGTCAGTTCATTTATATCCTACTAAATTCACAATCTATAATCATTTACCGTTTAGAGTCATATTATTGAGAAACTCCCTTATTTAAAAAAAACAATAAAAACCAAAACAATTCCTTTAAGGAGGAAGCAGAATTTTTCTAAGCTAATGAAGAATTTCCTAAATTAGATTTATATCATCACAAAGAATGTGGCAGAAGTAATCGCTGCTATTTGGAAATTATTCTTTTATTGATATCTCTTTGAACAATTTTTCAGCTTCCACTGAATTGTAGTTAGTTCGCACATGTGTCTGAGCACTGCTAATACATAGGAAAAAAAAGTGAAGAGTGGATATAAGAAAGGAACTCAAGTCATAAATATGCCAACTGCATATAAGCAGCATTAGTTACAGGCACTTGTGGATGACAGAAAATTAAAATACCCTTCTACAAGTTGCTTGAGTTTTAAACCTCCACTTGCTCTCTTGTTAAAACATTTCACTGTGTACTTTGGCAAGAGCTGTATGACATTACTCTGAAGGTACCTAGAGTTGGAACATTAGACTCAAGAGTCCAAGTCTTAACTTTTTCACATATTGTGTTCTGTTGGGAGATTACCATTTCTCTTATGGTCTTTTTTGAGACCAAATGGCAGGAGAGAGTTAAACTGAAATTTTCTTAAGCTTATGTGTTCTCCTGGGAGTGGTCATTATAGATTTACATTTTACTATAATTATGCCTAAATTACATACAGAATGAATGATTGATTTAAGTCTAACTTTAGGCAGATAATTCTCATTGTATAAAATTTCTTGAGAGGGAGAGAATTATGTGTGATCAGCCAGAAAGAATATGGGCTTGAAAGTCAGAAAAAACAGGAGCTTTGTCATTCATCACTATGGATCCTTTGGCATGTTATGGGAAATCAGGCTCCTCACTTGCAGAATAGACAGTATCTTCCTCTCAGGGTTGTTGTAAGAATTAAAAAATAAAATAGGTGTACAGCTTTGAGCCCAGCCCTAGTTGCTCTACAAATACTCATTTCCTTCCTTGCTTTTCTAAAACCTTAAGTGCTCCAGTTAAAAGACAAAGATTTTTCACATAGAATTTACCCATTATAGGCTGTTTATAAGAATAATATTGAAAACAAAAGGTTGAAAGTAAAAGAATGAGGAAAAACATACCATGGAAAGAGAAAATAGGTGTAGACAAGTAGACTTTCAGACAGAAAGCATTATATTAAAGTGGGTCACCTCATAATGATAAATGGTTCAAATCACTAGAATGATTTACTATTTCTAAAACTGTAGTACCTGTTAAGCTGTTACAGACTTGCAATTTGTGTGATTTCTTTTCTCATTCTAAACAAACATTTTTGTACCTAAATTTTTAAAATTAATTCATAAAGTGATCAAAAAATCACTTTTACAAAAAAGATGTTCAACATCAATAGTCATCAGATAAATGTAGATTAAACCCAAAATGTGATACCACTGCATACAGACCAGAATGAGTAAAATTTTAAAATACTGACATTACCAACTGTTGTTGAGTTTGTGGGGAAAGTAAAACTCATTCATTGCTGGTGTGGAGACAAAAATTTTAGCCACTTTGGGAAAACAGTATGGCAAACTTTACAAAGTTAAATGTATTTGTATGGTATGACTCAGTGATTCTACTCCTTGATGTTTACCCAAGAGAAATAAAAATATAGGTCCCTGCAAAAAAATAATTCATAGAATTTAAAAACTATAAATATGAAAAGAACTTTGGAGGTTTTCTTTTCCAAAACTTGTTACGGGTGTAGGGGCTAGGAGATAATGAGTTGGTCAAGTTCACAGAGAACTTACCTCAAAGCCCCATGTCTAATTCCACATTAAATATGTAGCCAAAGCTGATGGCTTTCTTTTCATTTCTTTTTTCATTGAAGTATAGTTGATTTACAATGTTATATTATTTTCAGGTGTACAATGTAGTGACTCAGTATTTTTATAGCTTATACTCTATTTAAAGTTATGACAAAATAATGGCTATATTTCCTTGTGCTGTACCATATATCCTTGTTGCTTATTTATTTTATACACAGTAGTTTGTATGTCTTAATCCCATACCCTTATCTCACCCCTCCCCCCTTCCCTCTCTCCACTGGTTTGTTCTCTATATCTGTGAGTCTGTGCCTATTGTGTTATATACATTTGTTTGTTTTATATTTTAGAATCCACGTATAAGTGATAACACAGAGTATTTGTCTTTCTCCACCTGCATTATTTACAATACCCAAACTATGGGAGCAACCTAAGTGTTCATCAACAGATGAATGGATAAAGAAGATTGATATATATATATAAAAAAGAATGAAATTCTGTCTTTTGCCACAATATGGTTGGACCTCGAGAGTATTATGCTTAGTGAAACAAAGCTGATGTTTTTCTGCTTTTTCTATTGTTTAATAAAAATGTAAATCTGTGCTATGTCTTTTTCTATAGGATTTAAGATTATCATTTGCACTTCATGGTATTTGCCTAGTCTTTGTCTTCCAGTTTCTTGTCTGCACTTTCTCCATCTCTGTGAACTGTTTTTGTCTTGATGCTTGCTACCTCAGAGATTCACCTCCAACCCCTTACCTCAGCCCAGGTATAGAGGAGTCTGTGGAAGTTCAACCCCTCCCCAGCACACAGGCAATACAACACCTCCTGCCTAGGGAAACAGCCATAACTATGAGCTCTAAGGGATAGACAAAATAAGAAAATAAAAAATAGAAGTGGAGAAGTTTCTGCAAATGTCAGACTTTTATAGCCTCTTAAAGAGAAAATGTCTTTCCTTCTCTATGGGGACATAAATGAGCTTTTTATCTAAGCCAAGGTCAGGAGACCAAATACCTGGAAAATAAAGAGCATTAATAATTTTTGTCTTTCAGAGGTGTGACTGTGAATTTAAAGAATGAGTCATATTCTACTGTTTAGTCTATGAAACTAAGAACTGGTTTTTCCTTTGTTTCTTTTTCTCTTCCCCTCCTCAAAGAAACACACAGATGATTTAAGCACCCTTGGATTACAACATACCTAAAATAATAAAGCAATTGAGGGAGAAAAAATCAGCTGAAGGTGTAAACCCCCTCCAGGCTGAATAACTGTAGCATATTTCATCCTCTCATTCTAAATCAATGCTAAGCAAAGCACAGAAATGTTTACCTTTGTCTGATCTCTAATTCCCTAAATTTATGTGGAATCATGCACAGATGCGCTGGAAACCAGCCTGGAAAAGCCTGGCATTTTAATTGAACCCAGAGCTTCTTGCCTCATGGCTCCTGCTGTGATGAAGTCTGCTACTTGTTCCAAAGATTCTCCGCCCGGTTGCCTAGCCACCGGCAGCTGGCCAATCAAGGTGTCCACAGGCAGTGAAGGAAGTAACCAATCAATTTTTTAATTTCCTTCTGTAAACGGGAGTGAATCAGGATGCATTTGAAATCTCATTAGTCAAAAGTAAGATGTGTAGTGTGCATTTTAACATATGTGTTAGTTGGATACATTTGACATTTAGTCATAAATACTGATGAATATTTGAAAGCCCATTTCAGACAAATTTGAACCTTGAGTTACTAACTTGGTTTTTAAAATCAGTTTTATAGTCTTACTAGCCCTGTCTAATTTCAACAGACTTTCCTTTACCTAATTTAACACTTCCCTCCTAGAAAAATAGCTTTGTATCAAAATTTTCCTCTAGAGACAATGGTACCTTCTATTTCCAAATCATCAAAATTCAGTATAGTGAAGTCATAGTTAACTAACTTTTTGTCTTCATTCCCCAATCTACCCAGTCATCTGTTTTTTTGGTTTTGGTTTTCTCCCCTACTTTGACCCTATTTCTCCATTCCCATGACCAATACTCTGGTCTAAGGCCCAGATTTCTTCACATTTGGATTCAGAAACAGGCCTTGGCTCTAGTTCATCCAGTGCATTCTATAAGCCATCATCAGCTGTCATCACTTCAGTCCTCTTCTGGAAAACCTTTACTGAAATGCAGGCCGGCATGCGTTGAAGTCAGCACTTATCAATTGGCGTATTCCAGGAACATAGCTTGCATCTCTGAGTCTGTTTTCTCAACTGTAAACATAGAGATAATTAAGTTAAAGAAGATAATGTCCATTTTTTAGTCTGGTTATTTATTACATAAATATTTATCGTATAACTATATATACACATGTATCTTCTATTACCTTTATTTTTACTATTATTTAATGGCTCCTATTTTTGCTAACATTTTCAATTTATCTTCACAGTCCTTCATAATCTGGCCTCCTTCCCATCCATCTGTCCATCCTTATTTCCAGTATCATTCTTCCCACACCCCTTTCCTCACCACCAGGTACCCATCACTCTAATCAGATAGTCTCCTCACTGAGCTTTCATTCATCATGTTATACTCACTCCTGTCATCCCCTAATTCTTATTTATCCTTCAGACCTCAAACTCAAGCACCACTTCCTAGTGAAAGATTCTTTTATTATATGCTTTCAAAGAACCATGTTCATTTACTTCAGAAGACTTTTTTCAGTGTATAATTATACATTGCTAGTACAAACTATTTAAGTAATTAATGCCTGCCTCTCCTAGTACACAGAGGTTTCTGTGAGAACAGGGACAGTGTAAGTTTGTTAACTATTGTATTCCTAGGGCCTAATATGGTAAGTGTAGTATAAATACTTTTTATGAGAATGTAGCTGAATTTTCATCAATTTAAATGGCCTCTACTCTTTCCCTCCCTTCAGATCTCAAAACTCTTATCTTTTGAAACCCTATACTAATTTCATCAAAGGAAATCAGTCTTCAAATACATATTTATTAAAAATATTCTATGTGCCCTATATTATGATGGGCAATATAGAGGGATTATTTTCCCTGAATTCATGAACAAATCTTGAATAAAGAGACAAAAATAAAATTCACTTAAAGCAAGTACGTGTGTGTGTGTGTGTGTGTGTGTGTGTGTGTGTGTGTGACATGAAGAGGGAGAGAGAGAGAAAAAATGAGCAGAGTGAGGGGTGAGTATAAAGAAGGACTAGAGGGCTTCCCTGGTGGAGCAGTGGTTGAGAGTCCACCTGCCGATGCAGGGGACACGGGTTCGTGCCCCGGTCCGGGAGGATCCCGCATGCCGCAGAGCGGCTGGGCCCGTGAGCCATGGCCGCTGAGCCTGCGCGTCCGGAGCCTGTGCTCCACAACGGGAGAGGCCACAATAGTAAGAGGGAGTGTGGTCTAGTAGGAAAAAGCCCAAGAGACTAAGAAATAAGAAATCTTCCATTTGATAAACTTGAGTAAATCAATTCTCTTCTCTAGGCATCATTCTTTGTCTGGAATATGAGCACATTGGACCAGTATGTATTTAAGATGTCTTCAAATTCTGTGGGTCAAAACAAAACATGTGACAGTATTGACAACTTCCTTTTTCTTTTAATTCCTTTTAGTGTATTTAGTAATCTGTAATTAGAATGATATATTGTGATTTTTCTCTTGAATAGAGTAACATAAACATGTCTCATGGTGCCACAATAGACTTTATAACCATAATTTTTGTATTTTTTTCATTTATTCAATGAATGCATTGACAAGGACTTTGTGATAGACACAGTGTGAGGTGCTGGAAGTCAAATGTGGAATGGGGGAGATGTGGTCCTGGCCCTCAGAGAGCTGTTAGTGTGGGCTACATCCAGGGAGTGTAAGTTGCATATTGAACTCACTTTTTTAGAGTTGAGATCTCACACATTTTAATATATTCACAAGTGTTTATTGATTTTGGTTGTTACTTATGTGCAAGTATTGTATTCCCATCAAAATGAGAAGTTCTTAGGAGCTACATTTTGTGTGTGTGTATGTGAGTGTTCTTAAATTATAGAATTTTCCTGCCAATTTTTATTTTAAATATTTTATTTTGTTACCCTAAATGCACATAAAAATTGTTAGACAGTGTATCCTAATATATATTTAGAAATTTTTGTCATTTATATAAATGTATGCAATGGTTGACATACATGGAATGCTTACTATGTACCAACACTTATGGATAATTTTAATCCTCACAGCTACCTTATGTGATGGATACTATTATCATTCCCTTTTTTTTTTTTTTGCGGTACGCAGGCCTCTCACTGTTGTGGCCTCTCCCGTTGTGGAGCACAGGCTCCGGACACGCAGGCTCAGCGGCCATGGCTCACGGGCCCAGCCGCTCCGCGGCATGTGGGATCTTCCCGGACCGGGGCACGAACCCGTGTCCCCTGCATCGGCAGGTGGACTCTCAACTACTGCGCCACCAGGGAAGCCCCTATCATTCCCATTTTTATGGATGGGAAAAACTGAGGCCCAGAGTAGTTAAAACACTGGCCTGAAATCACATAGATAGTACAATGGTATATATGGGATTCCAAGCCAGGTACTTCCAACTACATCATACTGTGCCTTTCCCATGCTGTTTTTTCATATACTCCTGTGACCCTCACAACTACTGTCATAACATAATAAATGCTCAATGAATTCTTATTATATTTTTGGTAGAATCATGAAAGTTTATTGTGTGTGTGTGTGTGTTTGTCCACACCACGTGTCTTGCGGGATCTTAGTTCCCCGACCAGGGACCGAAACTGCGCCCTCAGCAGTGAAAGCGTGAGTCCTAACCACTGGACCTCCAGGGAAATCCTGAAAGTTTATTTTGGAATGACACATATCTTCGTTTTCTTTTTTTCTGATAAGCTGTATAAGATTCAATAGAATGGTATGTAGGAGGGAAAGGAGGCAGAACAGAGAAAATATCCTGTGTTTTATGTTAATTTGTTAATCTCAATTATTTTAAATACTTGGGAGCTTTTTTAAGGCATCCTTTTACCAAGCACTAGAATTTGTGCTTTGGGTGCATGATATTATATAATCTTCAAAACAACTCTGTGAGGTAAGGGCTATAATCATTCCCCTTTTAAGGATGAGGAAATCAAAGCTTCACAAGATTAAGACACTTGCCTAAGTTATTTACTCTGGATTATGACAAATAGTGCTTTAAAAACACCAATTTTCCTTTACCCACATTGTAATGAATAGTAAGCCACCTTGCTCACTCCTTTCTTTTCTCTTCTTTTTCCCTACTTCCTTGCTGAATTTATAGTCTCCAGTACATGTGGTTTATTGGTGTTCTATTATATTCCTTGGTGCAAGGGGTTAATAGTAGTAGTAAGAACAATTAATGTTTGTTCAACACTTACTATATGTCAGACACTGTTCTAAGCAGTTTACATATATTAATTTAATTCTTATAACATCTCTGTAAGGCAGAGATTATTATGCCCATTAAATGAGATAATGTATGAAATGTGTTAAGAACATCTGGCATAGTTTAGAAGTTCCACTCCTAGTTGTAGTAGTATTAATAGTAATAGTATTGTAATTATTATGTACACTTGCATTTGGGGCACATATAGTTTTAAACTTGTCATTCTTTACCTCATCACTATGAGGACCTCCTGTGTATGCATGCATATGTGTGTCTATATTTCTGTAATCGGTAAATAATCATAGAATTTTAACAAAGAGGGGAATCTATAACACAGCATCTTGACAAAGAGAGTAATTTATTTTCCAACTTCCTTGACAGTTTTATTCTCTCATGTTCCTCTGACCTCTGGGTGAATTCTGCTTAATGAGTTCCCTAAATTTTAAAGACATTTATTCATTTGATAGCTCTAAGTTTTAGAAAGTCTTGCTTTATACTGAGTTGAAATATGGAATGGTAGGTGGTTTGGACAGAAAAAAATGGTGCACTCTTGGACTTTGAAATCAACCTGATCTGACTATCACTTACTGGCTGTGGATCTAACTTGTCAGTATCTCTGTACCTCATTTTCCTTTTCTGTAAGCAGGGGACCATTGTCCCTATTGCAGAGGGTTACTGTGCTGTTTGGTTGAGATCTGTTTACATCATTATGAAGTGCACTCACAGAGCGCTTTGTACTCTTCACTCTGCCCCCATTCTTTCATTTCTAGAAGGCAGTGCCCTCTCCTCTGAGCCACATTAGGCTAGCAGGAGGCGTCTTAGTTCAAATAAATGGAGAACAGTGGCTAAGGTGACTACCAGGGAAATATATGCTAGTTTTATTAGTTTATATTAGACCCAGTTTGCCACGTTGCTCATAAGCTGGCTCTCCACAGCATCAAAGAGCAGAAACCCTCACAGAACTATTGACCTTACCTCCAAATGGCTACAGGGTTGCACACAGGCATCAATCAAACCTGGAAACAGATTCCCTAGAGAACTCAGCTACTAAGCTGTGCAGCAGCAATAGCCTACAGGGTAAAGAGTGTGGGAGACAGCTCTTAGTTACTGTGGACTGGGAGACTGAACAGCTCACAGTGTCAGGATGGGCAGGAGGAGAATGGTGGATATTGAATGTTGGAAAAAAATCAATCCTCTCAATCTAATGGTGTAAATAATACTTCTGGCAATAACATAGGAGGTATTCAATACACATTTCTTTCTGACTGAATGTGTGCTTGACTGAATGAATTAATGAGTGATATAAGAGTGCATAAGAGTGATTCAAAGGTATATATTTATCATCTCTCCTTCAAACCATCCATTCATTTATTTACCAGACTTACTCTATGCCAAGCATTATGATAGATGCCAAGTATTCCGACGTGAATATGACACAAAGACTCTCAAATAATTCTTAATCTAGTAGGAAAGGATGTGAATAAATGATCATAAAATGACATGGTTAGTTTACTAAGGTCACAGTGGGAACTATATTGGAGGAAAAAAATATTTCTGATGGAGGATCAGGAAGAAGAATGAAAGTAACATTGAAGACAACATTTGAATTTGGCCATAAGGAATGAGTAGGAGTTTTCCAGATGGGAAAAGAAGGGTAAGAAGTGTATCACAATTAGAAGGAATAGCATTTATATTTATATGCAGTTTGGAGAAAGAACAAATAATCTAAGGTAAACAAGAGTTCATTGAGAGAAATCAGTAGGATGTGAACCTTGAAAGGAAGTTGAAGTAAGACTTGGATGGACTCTATATTGATAAGAGAATTGTTCACAGTAGATATATAATTCTGACATTTGTCCATGTTCTAGATTTTGCTCAATTTCCACCCAAGTTCATCTTTGCTCTGCCATATCCACTGGTCCCTTTGCCTACAGACAATGTCCTACAATATTCAGCATTGCCACCTCTGGCCTAGAAAAGTGCTGTCCTAAATAGGGACATTTAAATTCTTTCCAAAGCTGTAAAACTCTTGGAGTGGTCAAATAAGGTTACTATTGTGACTTTGTTAGATTAACATTTGTTAAGTGGAGCATAGGATGACAAATGACTAGCCTTAGTTCAACAAAGACCACAAGAGAAATTGAAATAAAGTAGTTCATTACTCCAAGCCCTGGAGGAAATACAGGACTCTTCTTGAGGGGCCACATATAAAGGTCACGTCAGAGTGCAGGCAGAAATGGAGGCTGGACCTGAGCTCATGCCTTTATTTGGGTTCATGGGTGTAGCGCTTTTGGGTTCCCAGGCTAAGGCCAAATTGGTCAGTTCCAACCAAAAAGAGCAGGGGTTTGGGGCCTTATCAAATGGCACACAAGGGGAAGGCCCTGGCAGGTGGAGGAGACTGTTAATCACAGGGCTGTGAGGAGAGTCATATCAGGCACTCAAATTTGCACGTGACTCTGAGGGCTGTTATTTAGGGCATGAACTTGCGTGAGGTGGCTAGTGTCAGCCTCAAGCCCTTGTAGTTCTCTTGGCCAAACAAAATGGATATATTTTTTTAACATCTTTTATTGGAGTAAAATTGCTTTACAATGCTATGTTAGTTTCTGCTTTATAACAAAGTGAATCAGCTATACATATACATATATCCCCATATCTCCTCCCTCTTGCATCTCCTTCCCACCCTCCCTATCCCACCCCTCTAGGTGGTCACAAAGCACCGAGCTGGTCTCCCTGTGCTATGTGGCTGCTTCCCACTAGCTAGCTATATTACATTTGGTAGTGTATATATGTCCATGCCACTCTCTCACTTTGTCCCAGCTTACCCTTCCCCCTCCCCATGTCCTCAAGTCCATTCTCTGCGTCTGCATCTTTATGCCTGTCCTACCCCTAGGTTCTTCAGAACCCTTTTTTTAGATTCCATATATATGTGTTAACATACAGTATTTTTTTTTCTCTTTCTGACTTACTTCACTCTGTATGACAGACTCTAGATCCATCCACCTCACTACAAATAACTCAATTTTGTTTCTTTTTATGGCTGAGTAATATTCCATTGTATATATGTGCCACATCTTCTTTAATCAAAATGGATATTGAAGCAGCAGTAACATGGAGTAGCTTAGCTAAACTCTCAAAAGTTACATTTCCCTGGTCATAAAGTCTCTCATCTTATCCCTTTTCTATAAAGTTTCCTTCAAACTTTAAAGTTTCCTTTTCTAAAGTTTCTTTCTCTAGTTTGAGAAGGCATGGCTCATTCATTCACTCAGTTATACATTTATTAATTCAATAAATATTTATCAAGTGCCTGTGAAGGACCAGCACTCTGATAATCCCTGGACTTCATCACATCTCCATTATGTCCTTCATATCTGCCTTATTCTTTCCCAGATAATTCTCATCCAATCAGTTTGGAGTTCTTATCCAAGAATAAAACAAACACAAAATTCCTCGTGTACATTGTCCCCTGAGTAGTTTATCATCACTGGAAATCCACAAATGCTCAGGTTCTCAAGGCTGAGACTTACCTGCCAGACCCCTTTAACAAAGAAACCTATCATGGAAAAGAACTCACTCTTAAGATTGCAAGAGTCAGCTATAAGAATTCATTGTGAACTTTCAGGATCCATTGAGGAGCCCTGTTGACTCATCAAAGTATATCAAAGCAACCCAGAATATTTAGTATCTCATTGTGCATTGGCCGGTTTCCAAGAAATCCCAATTCTTTATTCAGTCCAAACTGCAGTTTATGTATGTCTTCTTTTGGACTACAGGTTATTTATAGAAAAAAGCACTTTGCATTTCTGACATTATCTTTCCGTGCAAATGAAATTTAATGGTGGAATATTTTGAATGGTTTTTGAAAAGCCCAGAAGTTCCAATGACTATTGAATAATTCAAGACCATTACAAAATGTAAGATACTTACTCTAGAGAATCATTTTGAAAAATAATATGGATATTAGTATACACAAATCTTATATTTCCTATCTTTTCTGCCAGTATTCAAAATGCTATTTATCACTGCTTTTCAAACATGGAGAGTGTGTGGCTAAATCTATGTTCTCTTGCGCAGGATGCTCACTCAAAAATGTAAGGTGATACTCGTGTCCTCTAGAGCCGTTTTTCCCCAAAGTAGACACACTTCTAGTGTGTCCCTAGATTCTTCAGTTGTTTATTAAAACCATGATATTTCAGTATGGTCACTCTCCTGGTCCTCCATTAGTTTATCCACCGAATTCACTAGACAGCTCCAGTTGGAATGTGATCAGCTTGGAGAACAGCAGGATCGCCTGCTAATGTTAGAACACACTATTACTAATGCTGTCTAAGATGGTTTTTATAGCTGCTTCTATAGGGCATGAACCAATGAAGATGTCAAATGCCCAATTTAACGACAAAATTCTTGGGCAAAACTTGGAAGCGCAAGTCAAGTTTAATGGACTAAAACACCTCATTAGTTGAGCTAAAATGGAGTGTTATGGTTTCTCTTAGATTTTTATTTTGTATTATTTTATTTATCTTTTCATTTAAGTTTTTATTCCCTCAAGCTAGTGACCACATTTTTAAGAGGCAGTATGAAGTTGTAGATATAATAGTTAAGAAGGCACCAAAGAATCTGTTCTCATCCTAACTCATCACTAATATGCAGCCTTAGCAAGCCATTTAATCTCTTAGTCTCATATATTTTATTTCTAATACCCATTTCCTCCCCTATAGAATTGCAATGAGAATCATGTGCGGTAACATATACAAATGTACATTATGGATTAGAAAACTCTATACAGGTTATGTAACTGATTCTTCCACATTTACAAAAACCATTCAGTAAATACATCTGACTTGTTAAGAAGTAATATGTGTGTGTCTCTTCAGCACCAAAGAAAGTTCGACATTACTGTAAAGTATACATATATTTTTTCTAAATAATTCAGTTTATACAGCTGATATGGACGAAGTAAGGAATAATGAGTAAAACATTTATATTTAAAGAGAAGGGGTTTTAAAAACCATAATTGTAATAATTTGATGTTCCCTGTCCTTGGTCTTTATTATGAGGATATTTTTTAAAAGCACTAGTAAGAGGATTTTTGTAGCTTTTGGCCTGGAAGGAACAAGTCCCACAGTGATCACAATGTACTCGAGCCTTTCCTGCTTCATGAGTTTTACAATCCTGAGTTAAACAGAATACAGATGTCTGCAGATGAAAAGAAAACATATGAAATTCTCACTCTCAAGCCAGAAGAATTCAAGCCAATCCAAGTGTGAAGGCTAATGTCACAGCTGAAATAAAAGTCAAGAGGGTAGCTTTGAATATAATTAAGATATGACAGTTTCACTCAGATCCAAAACCCAGGCACCTAAGAGCAAAATTTTCTCAAAAGGTGCGAAGGTGAAAATAAAATGTTTCTGGGAATTGGGCTGTGATCCAAAACTAATGAATTTCCCATTGAGTTACTAATCATCTAAAGCCATAGTCATCAGACAAGAGACCAGGGAAATAACAATTCCCATTAGAATTATTTGGACCGCTCCTCTCTTTGAGGTCTGCAGAATCTATTCTTCTGGTAAAGAGGAGAAACATAGAATTTCAAAAAGAAGAGTATTCAGATCTTCTTACTCTAAGTAGATTCGTGTCTTCTAGGCATACTGTTTGTTTTGACTCCTTGCTAAAATTGCCAGTCATCATGAGGAAAATATCAGCACAGTTAGTTTAATATTCACATTGTATCACCAGGATGAGGATCCTTTTTCTATCTGAACCACTCTTTTCCAGAAGATTTCACGTTTATTAAGCGTCACACAGAAAATAAACAGGAATAAATCAAATGAACTGAAAAACTTTATTTAGTTTTGTTTATTTTTACACACACACACAAACTATAAAACATTTATTTTTATCTGCTCTTAAAGAAAAGGAAAGATTAGTTATTCAACAAAATCCAGCCCAGAAAAAAATATTGGAGAGAAAAGTTGATGGCAGAATAGAAAAGAAAAAGGAAGAAAATAAAAAGAAAGAGGCAGAAACAAAGAAGAAAAAAGAATATGGAGACAGAAAAAAGAAAGAAAGAGAAGACAGAAGTGGAAAAAAATGAAAGACTGAAATTTGGATGCTGTCACATGTCTTTTACCTGACCCTTAAGGTCGATTTACATCAAACCAATTAATGTATGTTTGGCCCCAGCTGTGCCAACGACTATAATAGAGACCTAGATGAATATATTAGAGACCTGTTACCTGCTTTAAGGAGTCTACCGTCTACTGAAGCAATGAGCTGTAAAGTAAGGAGAATTTTTATTTGCAATAAATAACCATGTCTAGGTACAATGATAGGTGTTTGTAATATGTCATTATATCCTTGCATTGTCAGCATTACATTCCCCTTTTACAAATGAAGAAACTGAGGCTTAAAGAGCCATCAAATGAATCTGCTGATGGAAGCAAGACTAAAACCCAGATTTATTTGATGGCAAAGCCCATACTCTTTCCACTGCATCTTGTTTACAAGGTGATAAGTAATATAGCTGACCTATGACCACAATGTTTCTGGAGAGCAGAGGAGAGAATAATTTGTCCTACCTGAAAAAAGTCAATAACCATTGTTCAACTCTTTAATTTCTCCAGTGTTCAACAGCTAATTTTAGAGCAGTATTTACTAAAGATATACTTTGCAAAAGGCTAACTTTTAAATTATTGGCCAATGAGAGGTTCAGAGGTCAAAAAAGTATGGAAAACTCTGAAATTCATATACTTCTTTTGAAAATTCTCGGTGTTTACAGGTCTATTAAAATCCCTAATGTCTCTTGTTGAATTTTGTTCATTGTGTTTCCCAGATTTATGTGGTCATGGAATATTCTCTTGGAAATGCTGATTTAGAGGCCATATTTTGAATGAGATAATTAGTACATCTCACAACAGAGTGCTATCATTCATGATCAGAATTATAGTACAAGTGCTTCCTTTTCTTCTATTCTTGAATACGTCTTTATACAAAAATGATACGTTACTAGTATATTAAGCCAAAACTTAATGGGCATTATTATGGTGAGAGATTGACTTGTCACAAATCAATGATCACCATTCTTGCTTTTGCAGCATCCAAGGGTGTGCCAAGAGAGTTTCTAAATTATAGAAATCATAATTTACTCTCATAAAAATAAGTATAATACCATGAAAATAAATATATTTATACATGTAACTGTAATTCAAATTCATGATTACCAACTATTTCTGTTGGGAAAATCTCTACTTCACACCATGTACTTAGTCCCTATATCCTGATTTTTAATGAAAAAATATGGTCTTAGTACTCAAACCAGTCACTTATTATTGATTTTTCATTAATTTATACTTTTTATCATTAAAGTAATGCATGCCCATGGTAACAAGAAATTCAACAAGTACAGAAGAGAATGAGATAAAAAAATTTTAAAGGTTCCCTTCCCCACCCTCAAAAACTACTTGTTTGTCCCAGAAGTATATACTTGTTACTTGTTTATTCTTCTAGAAAGGTACATATATATACATATAGATTTTTTTAAGTAAAAAGATCATTTTGCACATATTGTTCCACAGTGATTTTGGCACTTAATTCTATATCCTGATTATCTTTTCACAATCAAAACATTGTAAACTACTTATTTTAAATCAGCTTTATTGAGCTATAACTTACATATAATAAAATTCACCAATTTTAAGTGTGCATTTTATGAATTTTGATAAATATGCATAGTTAATATAGCCATCAGCACAATCATATTTATATTACTATAAAAGTTTTCCTTGTATCCTTTTGCAATCAATCTCCTTCTCATACTCCTGGCCTTTAGAAACCATAGATCTGCTTTCTATTTCTATTGGTTTTACGTTTTCTAGCAGTTCAATAAATTAAATCATACAGCTTGTAATCTTTTGTAGCTGGCTTTCTTTTCACTCAGCAAAATGTCCTTGAGATTCATTCAAGTTGTTACATGTACTAATAGTTTATTTCTTTTTCTTTCTCTTTCTTAATACTTCATTTCTTTTTATTGTCAAATATTATTCCATTGTATGGATATACCACAATTTGGTTATCCATTTATTATCTGATGGACATTTGGATGCTGCCCAGTTTTTGGCTATTATTAATAAAACTACTGTGAACATTCAAGCACAAATATTAGTGTGCATATATGTTTTCATTGCTTTTGGGCAAATAGCTAGAGGTGTAATTGCTGGTTTATATGGTAAGTGTGTGTCAATGAGAAACTTCCAAAATGTTTTCCACCAGCAGCAGTGTATGAAGGATCCAGTTGGTCTATACCCTTTCCAAAGCTGGTGTTGTCAGTCTCTTTGTTTTACCTTGCATTTTTCTAATGACTAATGAATGACTCTGAGCATCTTTTTATATGCTTATGTGCTATTCCTGTATTTTCTTGGTGAAGTGTTTCTTCAAAATTGTTGCGTTTAATCAGGTTATTTTTTTCTTGTTATTGATTGTTAAGAATTGTTTATGTATTTTGAATACAAATCCTTTATCAGATAGATACATGTTCTGCAAATATTAAAATCGGCGGCTTGCCTTTTGATTCTCCTCACAATGTCTTTTGAAGAGTAATTTTAAAATTTTAATTACATCTAATTTATAATTATTTTCTTTATTATCTATTGCTTTTTGTGTCCTAGATAAGGTGTCTGCTCAACCTAGGACCACAAAGATTCTCTCCTACAAGTTTTATATGTGTGATTCTTACATTTAGGTTTATTATCCAAATTAATTTCTGTATGTCTTATAAAGTAAGAATGAAGATTCATTTTTTTGTGTGTATAATTATCCAATTTTTCCAGCACAATTTGTTGAAAAGACTATATTTTGAATTGCTTTGGTGACTGTTGAAAATCAATAGATGATATTAGAGGGGACCTAATTCTGGACTATTTGATATAAGAGGTGTCTTTGCTCAACCTAGGATCACAAAGATTCTCTCCTACAAGTTTTATATGTGTGATTCTTACATTTAGGTTTATTATCCAAATTAATTTCTGTATGTCTTATAAAGTAAGAATGAAGATTCATTTTTTGTGTGTATAATTATCCAATTTTTCCAGCACAATTTGTTGAAAAGACTATATTTTGAATTGCTTTGGTGACTGTTGAAAATCAATAGATGATATTAGAGGGGACCTAATTCTGGACTATTTGATATATATTCTATATTTCCATTAAAACTACACTATCTTGATTACAGTAGCTTTGTATCAATTCTTGAAATCAGGTAGTGAAAGTCTCACAATTTTATTCTTTTTCAAACTTATTTTTGTTACTCTATGTCCTTCACATTTTCATACATATTTTAGATTAACTTATGAATTTCTACCAAAAAATGTCTACAGGGGTAGAGTTTTTGCTAGGCAGGTGCAGCTGTGTTGCTCAAGCTCCAGATCACAGTGCCAGGTGCAGCTTTCTGTTCACGGCCCACCTTCATCTTGAGTGGAGGTGTTGAGGGCAGTGCTTCAGTACATGGTCCCCTGAGCTGCAGGGTTGGGGAAGCTGGTGACACTAGAAAATCTGGTCTAAAATGCTGGGGGCCAGCCTCTGTGTGTGGCACTCTATGAACAAATGAAACTAGATGAAGCACGGATGAAAATTTCTTTAAAAGGTGGGAAAAAAGACGACTAGAAAAGAGTGAGCAGTCTGCCCAAGGTCACACACAACTACCGTGTGGCTGACAGGGTCTTGGTGCTCCAGCCAGATATCAGGCCTGTGCCTCTCAGGTGGGAGAGCCGAGTTCAGGACAGTCCACCAGAGAACTCCCAGCTCCACATAATATCAAACAGTGAAAGCTCTCCCAGAGATCTCCATCTCGACACTAAGACCCAGCTCCACTCAACGACCAGCAAGCTACAGTGCTGGACACCCTATGCCAAACTAGCAAGACAGAAACACAACCCCACATATTAGCAGAGAGGCTGCCTAAAATCATAATAAGGTCACAGACATCCTAAAACACACCTCCGGACACGGACCTGCCCACGAGAAACACAAGATCCAGCCTTATCCACTAGAACACAGACACCAGTCCCCTCCACCAGGAAGGCTACACAACCCAATGAAACAACCTTAGCCACTGGGGCCAGACCAAAAAAAAAAGAGAACTACGAACCTGCAGTCTGTAAAAAGGAGACCCCAAACACAGTAAGTTAAGCAAAATGGGAAGACAGAGAAACAGACAGCAGATGAAGGAGCAAGTTAAAAACCCATCAGACCAAACAAATGAAGAGGAAATAGGCAGTCTACCTGAAAAAGACTTCAGAGTAATGATAGTAAAGATGATCCAAAATCTTGGAAATAGAATAGAGAAAATACAAGAAACGTTTAACAAGGACCTAGAAGAACTAAAGAGCAAACAAACAATGATGAACAACACAATAAATGAAATTAAGAATTCTCTAGAAGGGATCAATAGCAAAACAACTGAGGCAGAAGAACGGATAAGTGACCTGGAAGATAAAATAGTGGAAAAAACTACCACAGATCAGAATAAGAAAAAAGAATGAAAGGATTGAGAACAGTCACAGAGACCTCTGAGACAACATTAATGCACCAACATTCGAATTATAGGGACCCCAGAAGAAGAAGAGAAAAAGAAAGGGACTGAGAAAATATTTGAAGAGATTATAGTTGAAAACTCCCCTAATATGGGAAGGAAGTAGTCAATATGGGAAAGGAAGTAGTCAATCAAGTCTAGGAAGTGCAGAGAGTCCCATACAGGATAAATCCAAGGAGAAACATGCCAAGACACATATTAATCAAACTATCAAAATTTAAATACAAAGAAAAAATATTAATAGCAGCAAGGGGAAAACAACAAATAACATACAAGGGAACCATATAAGGTTAACAGCTGATCTTTCAGCAGAAACTCTGCAAGCCAGAAGGGAGTGGCAGGACATATTTAAAGTGAGGAAAAGGAGAAGCCTACAACCAAGATTACTCTACCCAGCAAATATGTCCTTCACATTTTCATACATATTTTAGATTAACTTATGAATTTCTACCAAAAAATGTCTACAGGGGTAGAGTTTTTGCTAGGCAGGTGCAGCTGTGTTGCTCAAGCTCCAGATCACAGTGCCAGGTGCAGCTTTCTGTTCACGGCCCACCTTCATCTTGAGTGGAGGTGTTGAGGGCAGTGCTTCAGTACATGGTCCCCTGAGCTGCAGGGTTGGGGAAGCTGGTGACACTAGAAAATCTGGTCTAAAATGCTGGGGGCCAGCCTCTGTGTGTGGCACTCTATGAACAAATGAAACTAGATGAAGCACGGATGAAAATTTCTTTAAAAGGTGGGAAAAAAGACGACTAGAAAAGAGTGAGCAGTCTGCCCAAGGTCACACACAACTACCGTGTGGCTGACAGGGTCTTGGTGCTCCAGCCAGATATCAGGCCTGTGCCTCTCAGGTGTGAGAGCCGAGTTCAGGACAGTCCACCAGAGAACTCCCAGCTCCACATAATATCAAACAGTGAAAGCTCTCCCAGAGATCTCCATCTCGACACTAAGACCCAGCTCCACTCAACGACCAGCAAGCTACAGTGCTGGACACCCTATGCCAAACTAGCAAGACAGAAACACAACCCCACATATTAGCAGAGAGGCTGCCTAAAATCATAATAAGGTCACAGACATCCTAAAACACACCTCCGGACACGGACCTGCCCACGAGAAACACAAGATCCAGCCTTATCCACTAGAACACAGACACCAGTCCCCTCCACCAGGAAGGCTACACAACCCAATGAAACAACCTTAGCCACTGGGGCCAGACCAAAAAAAAAAGAGAACTACGAACCTGCAGTCTGTAAAAAGGAGACCCCAAACACAGTAAGTTAAGCAAAATGGGAAGACAGAGAAACAGACAGCAGATGAAGGAGCAAGTTAAAAACCCATCAGACCAAACAAATGAAGAGGAAATAGGCAGTCTACCTGAAAAAGACTTCAGAGTAATGATAGTAAAGATGATCCAAAATCTTGGAAATAGAATAGAGAAAATACAAGAAACGTTTAACAAGGACCTAGAAGAACTAAAGAGCAAACAAACAATGATGAACAACACAATAAATGAAATTAAGAATTCTCTAGAAGGGATCAATAGCAAAACAACTGAGGCAGAAGAACGGATAAGTGACCTGGAAGATAAAATAGTGGAAAAAACTACCACAGATCAGAATAAGAAAAAAGAATGAAAGGATTGAGAACAGTCACAGAGACCTCTGAGACAACATTAATGCACCAACATTCGAATTATAGGGATCCCAGAAGAAGAAGAGAAAAAGAAAGGGACTGAGAAAATATTTGAAGAGATTATAGTTGAAAACTCCCCTAATATGGGAAGGAAGTAGTCAATATGGGAAAGGAAGTAGTCAATCAAGTCTAGGAAGTGCAGAGAGTCCCATACAGGATAAATCCAAGGAGAAACATGCCAAGACACATATTAATCAAACTATCAAAATTTAAATACAAAGAAAAAATATTAATAGCAGCAAGGGGAAAACAACAAATAACATACAAGGGAACCATATAAGGTTAACAGCTGATCTTTCAGCAGAAACTCTGCAAGCCAGAAGGGAGTGGCAGGACATATTTAAAGTGAGGAAAAGGAGAAGCCTACAACCAAGATTACTCTACCCAGCAAGGATCTCATTCAAATTCAATGGAGAAATCAAAATCTTTACAGACAAGCAAATCTTAGAGAATTCAGCACCACCAAACCAGCTTTACAACAAATGCTAAAGGAGCTTCTCTAGGCAAGAAACACAAGAGAAGGAAAAGACCTACAATAACAAACCAAAAACAATTAAGAAAATGATAATAGGAACATACATATCAATAATTATCTTAAGTGTAAATGGATTAAATGCTCCAACCAAAAGACATAGACTGGCTGAATGGATACAAAAACAATACCCATATATATGATGTCTACAAGAGAACCACTTCAGACCTAGAGACACATACAAACTGAAAGTGAGGGGATGGAAAAAGATACTCCATGCAAGTGGAAATCAAAAGAAAGCTGGAGTAGCAATTCTCATATCAGACAAAATAGATTTGAAAATAAAGACTATTAAATGAGACAAAGAAGGCCACTACATAATGATCAAGGGATCACTCCAAGAAGAAGATATAACAATTGTAAATATTTATGCAACCAATATAAGAGCACCTCAATACATAAGGCAAATGCTAACAACATAAGGCAAATGCTAACAACCATAAAAGGGGAAATTGAAAGTAACACAATAAAAATAGGGGACTTTAACACCCCACTTTCACCAATGGACAGATCATCCAAAATGATAATAAATAAGGAAACACAAGCTTTAAATGATACATTAAACAAGATGGACTTAATTGATATTTATAGGACATTCCATCCAAAAACAGCAGAATACATTTTCTTCTCAAAAGCTCATGGAATGTTCTCCAGGATGCATCATATCTTGGGTCACAAATTAAACCTTGGTAAATCTAAGAAAATTGAAATCATATCAAGTATTTTTTCCGACCACACGCTATGAGACTAGATATCAACTACAGGAAAAAAATCTTTAAAAAATAGAAACACATGGAGTCTAAACAATACACTACTAAATAACCAAGAGATCACTGAAGAAATCAAAGAGGAAATCAAAAATACCTAGGTACAAATGACAATGAATACACGACGATCCAAAACCTATGGGATGCAGCAAAAGCAGTTCTTAGAGGGAAGTTGATAGCAATACAATCTTACCTCAAGAAACAAGAAACATCTTACACAAACAACATAACCTTACACCTAAAGCAATTAGAGAAAAAAGAACAAAAATACCCCTAAGTTGGCAAAAGGAAAGAAATCATAAAGATCAGCTCAGAAATAAATGAAAAAGAAATGAAGGAAACAAAGCAAAGATCAATAAAACTGAAAGCTTGTTCTTTGAGAAGATAAACAAAATTGATAAAACCATTAGCCACCCACATCAAGAAAAAAAGGGAGAAGACTCAAATCAATAGAATTAGAAATGAAAAAGAAGTAACAACTGACACTGTAGAAATACAAAGGATCCTAAGAGATTACTACAAGTGACCCTCTGCCAATAAAATGGACAACCTAGAAGAAATGGACACATTCTTACAAATGCACAACCTTCTGAGACTGAACCAGGAAGAAATAGAAAATATAAACAGACCAGTCACAAGCACTGAAATTGAGACTGTGATTAAAAATCTTGCAGGAAACAAAAGCCCAGGACCAGATGGCTTCATAGGCGAATTCTATCACACATTTAGAGAAGAGCTAACACCATTCCTTCTCAAACTCTTCCAAAATATACCAGAGGGAGGAACATTCCCAAGATGAAAAGACAACCTTCAGAATGCGAGAAAATATTTGCAAATGAAGCAACTGAAAAAGGATTAATCTCCATAATTTGCAAGCAGCTCAACATCAAAAAAACAAACAACCCAATTCAAAAGTGGGCAGAAGACCTAAATAGTCATTTCTCCATAGAAGATATTCAGATTGCCAACAAATACATGAAAGGATGCTCAACATCACTAATCATTAGAGAAATGCAAATCAAAACTGCAAACCATATGACCCAGCATTCCCACTACTGGGCATATACCCTGGGAAAACCATAATTCAAAAAGAGTTAGGCACCACAATGTTCATGGCAGCTCTATTTACAATAGCCAGGGCATGGAAGCAACCTAAGTGTCCATCAACAGATGAATGGATAAAGAAGATGTGGCACATATATACGATGGAATATTACTCATCCATAAAAAGAAACGAAGTTGAATTATCCATAGTGCGGTGGTTGCACCTAGAGTCTGTCATACAGAGTGAAGTAAGTCAGAAAGAGAAAAACAAATACCATATGCTAACATATGGAATCTTAAAAAAAATTAAAAAATGGTTCTGAAGAACCTAGGGGCAGGACAGGAATAAAAATTCAGATGTAGAGAATGGACTTGAGGACACAGGGTGGGGGAAGGGTAAGCTGGGACGAAGTGAGAGAGTGGCACTGACGTATATACGCTACCAAATATAAAGTTTATAGCTAGTGGGAAGCAGCCACATAGCACAGGGAAATCAGCTCAGTGCTTTGTGACAACCTAGAGGGGTGGGTTAGGGAGGGTGGGATGGAGACGCAAGAGGGAGGGGATATGGTGATATATGTGTACGTATAGCTGATTCACTTTGTTATAAAGCAGAAACTAACACACCATTGTAAAGGTATTATATTCCAGTAAAGATGTTAAAAAAAAAAAGTCCAGGGCTTCCCTGGTGGCGCAGTGGTTGAGAAAAAAAAAGTCTACAGGGATTTTAATTGGAATTGTTAAGTCAACTTGGAGAGAACAGATAGTTGATTATGTTGAGTCTACTGGTCCAATAGTATCTCTTCATTTTCATAGATTTTGTTTAATTTCTCTCAGCTATATTTTATAGTTTTCAGTGTATAGCTTTTTCACATATTTTGTTAAACATATTTCTAAGTATTTTGTAATTTTCATGCCATTGTTTTTTAGTTAAAATTTCTGTTTTTTGCTAGTAGAGAGAAATACAATTGATTTATATATATATATTAAAATATGTATGTACATATATATGTTTCTTGTATCCAGTGAGATTGATAAATTCACTTATTAATTCTGGTAACTTTTTTGGTGGCTTCCGTTGGGTATTCTATATAAACATTCATGTCCACTGCATATAATACAATTTTATGTCTTCCTCTTGCTTTGTCTAAGTCTTCCTATCCGATATTGAATAAAATTTGCGAGAGGACAGTTTTGTCTTATTTATAACCTTAGAGAAAAAATATTCAGTCTTTTCACCATTAGTTGCGATTTAGTTATGGGTTTTCACAGATATATTTTATCAGATTGAGGATTTTTTATTTCTGACTTGCTGAGAGGTTTTTTTTTTTAATCATCAATGGATATTGAGTTTTGTCAAATGCTTTTTCTGAATCTATTAAGATTATCATATAGTTTTTAATTTGTTAATATGGTTAGAATGATTTATATATGGTCATACTATAGACATTTTTAATATAATTTGTACATTTTTTATATATTGTTCTATAACTTGTTTTTGACACTGTGCAAATTATTTTGGCACAAATTATTTCTTAATATTTCTAGAAGTAGAATCCCTGGGTTTAGGTGTATGTGCATTTACCATTTTGATAGATATCGCCAAATTGCCCTCCTAAAAAGGTTTCAGTGAACATCCTTACCTATAATTATTAAAAGTATCTTTACTTTTACTGATACTGAGTACCAGCAAATATTCAAATCTTTGTCGTTGTTACAAGCTTTGTACTTCCTTGTTTTAATTCGCCTTTCTTTAATTGTGCCTTTCGGAAGGATATGGAATGATGTTGTGATATCAAACACGTGCTGATTTGCGATTCCACTTCCAGAAGGTTGAGCATGAGTGCTGTCTGCACAAGAATAATAACAGCTACCACATGAGAAGCATTTACCATGCACCAGACACTGCCCTAAGCACTTTTCTCGTATTATATCATTAATTATCACCACAACTCTACAACATGGGTAATAGAGAAAATAAGATATTTGCCTAATTGCTCAGCTTCAGGAGGAAACTGCCTTTATTTCTCACATGTTGAAACCAAACAACAACCAAACTAAAATGTCAATCCTAACTAACAAAATAAGAATTTACAGCTTCAAATATTCCTAAAGACAAATTAAAGAATCAACCAAACAATGTCTTTAACAATTCACTATTTCTACAGCAAGCATATTTTCTCATTTTTTTTAAATACAGAAGGTGATACTTCCAATGCTTATTTCTATGTTTTATTCCTAAACTTTCAAAACAAGTGCTCAATCAAATATCAAATAAGAGTGTTACAATGATAAACGTTTTCATTTACAGGACTCAGTACATCCCAAACCCAACTTATTAGGTTTGAAGTGGAACAATTAGAGCAGCATGGGGGAAGGTCTGCGAATGCAGAGGCCAGAGAGCTCACGGGAATTGCAATTTTAATTTTAATTTGTGGTGCTTCACTTCCGATTTCTTCTTTTTTCCCTTCCAATCAGAGCTGTAAACTGCTATTTACATGATTTTGGCCGCCTTCTCTGACTTCCCTGAGGAACTTACACTTGTTCTCCTCTCTATGAATGTGAAATTTCTCCTCCCGTTTCACTGTGTACAGCTACAGAGGTGAAATAATTGAAAGCTCCCCTCTCTTTTTACTCTGGTAAACAAGGAGATCTTTTTTCATGCTGACAGTGGGGTCTTAGAGGCCAGACCCTGTTTGTACCAGAAACTTGCTTTTCTAAACCTCAAAACACTTCACCATATGTTCAGCTCACATGTTCTCCTGGCTGGTTAATTTAACCCATGCAAGGCTCCTCTCTGCTTGGGGTGAGCACTGGAGACATAGCCTGTTTGTGGATTATTATTTATAGGGATGTAAATTCACAGGTCACTTGCCATGACCCCTGGGTGCTTCACTGAACTGTGAAAGACACCTCTGAGGAGTGATTACAGATGAAAGGTATTTGGAATTTAAAGATGAAACATAATACTCAGGTCTGACACCTGGAGTTTTATTTAGTTAATATTCAGTTCATGAATTTAAAGCAAAACATACTTTTAAAAATTATCAATTTGTGGTATACATTGGTGACATCCAACCTGTTCCTAAATGTCAGTTTACACAAATACATATGATGCCACTGGGTGACATAAATATGAGACAAAGAAATAGAGGTGACAGAAAAATTAGAGTAAGAAATAAAGAAGAGTTTCTCTATATGCTATAGAATTCTACATCTTTGCTAGAAATATGTCATATATTTGATTCTAAATTTCCTAGTGGCCAAAGCAAAAACTTAAAAAGCAACCTTCAAAATTCACTGTAGATGTAAGCTATAAACTGTATAATTTCTCAGCAGTATATTTTACCTGGTACTTAGATCTGAGATAAATTTTTCCTGGAGCTACACATTAAGGGTCTTCAGTAAGAGGATTTTCAGTGAGACTATAGGATCAACATCCTCATTCACATACCTATAATCAATATTATAACATATTCTTTAATACACCTGAAGGAAGTTTAATCACTTTCATATCAATTGAAATTTAGTAAAATCAATTTTATTGAGAAGGGTTAAAACAGCATAGTCCAGGTACTCATCTCTCTGACATTTTGTTCAAAATCTCAACAAGCCAGAGAGAAAAAATGGGTGGAATATTACTAAGATAATCCTCTATGAAGGTTGTCTCTTACAAACAAGCTTTTGATTATAACTGGTAAGCAAAGAGTTCTAGGTTATATTCTGCAGCAGGAACTCAGGGTACAGATATGTTTTGATTATCAACTGAGTAGAAAGCAGAGCTGATGTTTTAAAAAACTGTCATTAAGCAGTATGTTGTTTGTTTTGGTTTTCGTTTATTGCTTCCAGACCTGACCTCACTGAGTGGAGCAGGAATGAGCCTGCCTATTGCTCAAGCTGTGAAAAGCCAAGTTGCAGAAGAGGTTGAGTGTATATGGCGAGGGTCCAAACATGGACTCCCGGGGTGATAATAGTTCTGAGGCCCTAAATGATGCTAGTGCTTGCCCCGCCCACTTCTCTCCTGGGCTAATCAGGGTTGAGAGTGTCATCTACCACTCCTACTGCATCACCTCTACTTTCTGTGATAAATCTGGAACACTCTAGGACGCTTAAAGAGATTAAAGCGGTTCCCTCAACTCCAAATCCCTTTTGAATATGCTCTCCCCAAGAAACTATAGGGTAGAAAATAAGTCTTATTATGTCAGTTCCTTTCTTAAGTCATGGACACTTTGAGACGTTGAGGGAAGCTATCAGCCCTCTTCCATTGCCACCCTGCTCAGGACTCCAAGCACCCCTGTGCAGTACCCTATGCAGCATTTCATGCAATTTTGGAGGATTTATGTAACCCCTGATAACCAGATGAAGAGCCCTGGTTTTAAAGACTTTGCAATTTACAGGAAATTGCAGATTCTTTAAATGGCCTACATGTTCCCGAGGTAGGCTGTGCCTCTGTCTGTGTGCCTCTGTCTCTCTTTAGGCTCATCTCCTGTTGTTTCTCCTACCCCAAGACCCCAAATACTTCAGTTTCTTAAAACATACCATGTTGAGTCATGTCTTGGCGTATTTGATTACGCCCTTCCCTGTTCCATTGTCCTGGTAAGTTCTCACAGAGCTTTCCAGAGCAAGCTCTGGAAATAAGTTCTCCATAGCTGCTGCTCCTCATTCCCCCCAAATTGCTCACTTACCTCTTTGCACACAGCATACTGTACAGACTTCTACAGAGCATATGTCACTCTTTTATAATTATTTATTGACATGTGGGTCTCTGATATTAGATTTAAGAGCATCAAAGATTTCTTAGTTACCTCTGCATCCCTAGAATATAGTATATTTCCTAAAACATAGTTGTTGTTTAGAAAGCTTTTCAGTTTCTTAGAAACTATTCAAAGCCTTACAATCTTCCCATTGCTTATCAAAGCAGAGGCTCTGAGAGACATTCATGGAGTCAAATGCTGTTTGAGGTTCCAAGACTAAGAAGATTTATGGTATTTTGTAGCAAGTTGCTGTGCAGAAAATTGGTTTGGCCAGTCATCTTAATGTGTTAAAGAGGAATATTTATAAGGAATCTGATTTAATTAAGGTACATTCCCCATGATTAGCTGCTAGACACTAATAATTACTGGCTTGGCCATGCTACAGGAATGTCTAACACCATAAGATTTTTAGAGTGGCTTATTTCCCCCCTCATTTTCAAAATACACAATCATCAGTTAAATTACTTGGAATATTTTGTTAGTGGGTCATGGATTGATAACTTTATAATCTTCCAGATAGAGGAATGAGAATCTTTGCTGACAATGCTCTGTGTGATGTAACAAATGGAAAAAGGAAGAGCTTAATCCCCACATGTCACCCAGTAGGTGTTTTCAACCCCTTGGGGTCCTCATGAAATGGGCTCAGCTGCATGGTGAGGATTCAATGAGATAAGGGATGACAAGAGGAATGGGATGCTTAGCAGGACTAGTTGAGAGATGTTCTTTAGAGTTGCTTATGCTGAATTCATGGAGCAAAAGGGCGCGGTAGAGACAGTGGCCCCTGAGAAGGATGAAATCTGGTGCTGACTTATAAAAGGGGAGCAGCCTCCAATTCTTTTTGCAGAATGACTCCATTGCTTTAAAATCTTCATGGAATAGTTAAGCAATTAGAGGGAATCAGTAGGGTAGAGGGATTAGATCGTTGCTTTGGATTTAACTCTTGACTCTGGCTCAAATTAGTTCTATTTGGAAGCTTTACTAAGATGATAAGCACGGAGTGTGTGTATACAGTTTTATTCATCCTTAAAACAACCCAATGGAAGCAAAGAAATTGTTTTGTAATTATTTTTATTATTTCCATTACACAGGTGAATTAGACTGGGACTTAGAAACGTTAAGTAACTTGTTTAAGTTAAGACAACTTCTAAGTGGCACCTGGATGCAAATCCAGGTCATTTAGGATATAAACTGTCACCATACTGCCTCTTAAATTTGTTGAGCTTTACATCCCTTATCAGTGAAATGCAGGTCATGATTTCTCCTCCCTCTCTTGCTATGAGATTTAAATGAGATAACATATGAAAAGTATTTCACAATAATCACAGGATCTGTACATCTTGTTAAAAATAAAGAAATTGATCTCAAAGTAGGGTGTGTGTGTGTGTGTGTGTGTGTGTGTGTGTTTTCTTTTCTCAGTCTAGGTGGGCTATTTTTTACCTGCTCACATGGAGGGGCCAAGGGAAATTGACTGGCTGTTGGCAGGCAGCCTTGGGTTATATGACTCCAGCTCAAGGCTCCAAAACCAGCCAGTGTGCAAATCGGTTGGACTCTGAGATGGGTAAGAGGGATCCATGGTCAGGATGTGATATGATGAGGTAGCTTACACCACCAGCCCTGTTTTTGCCTTTTAAGGAACCTATAAAGAAAGCAGAAACAACCTTATACCAATTGCCTGAATTTACACCTTGACGACCTGAGAAGTAGGATAAAGGAACTGGTCTGGAATAAAGGATTTGCTAATTTTTCTCCAACTTCATGAATACCCAAGGGCAAGCTGGGAAAACTTGTTTAGAAAGACAGCAAAGGTAGTAAAGAAGATACACTTCTATTATTTAGGCACAAGTGTTTCAAAGATTCTCCCTAAATGGTGGGTTAAACTCTCTCCCTCTCTCTCTCTCACACACATACATATACATATACATACACATACACACACACATACGGAATTGCTACAGAATAATTAGGATACAAATTCCACACTATGTCTCAGACATAATAAGAATTTAATTAGCATTCAGCATTACATAGTTGAGGCTTCTAGATTTAGTGATCATACATACCTAGTGCAAAACTCCCAGTTCTACCATATGTGCAATATTTGGATATTTGATCCCTTGAAACTCTAGCTTGTTCCATGACTGTTCCATGCTGTACTGTTCACTTCATTTTCTTGCATGTTCCAGTTGCCAATTTTCCCCCTTTTCTATTATTTCATTCTTGCCTTATCCTTGGCTCCAATTGTTGCCATCTCTCTAAGTTCTGTCAATCCTGAATATCCTTCTGATTAAATAGCATCATTCTATTCAGATTTGAGGTACTCCAGTGGACTATCACTCAAGATAGAAGGAACAAAGGTGCCAAATCTGGGACCTGGGTCATCATAAAGTTGGAGCAGTCAGAGAGGCTGTTTTCTAGTCATATGACGTGTCAAGTGGGACTTTCCAAATCAGTCAACATCCCAAGGAGGATGGATACAGAGAGAATCAGGGCATGAAGCTAAGCATCACAGGGTCTCTGAAGACCCATTAAGAATGGGGTGGTAGAGATTTGCTGCAAAGAGTGGGAGGTGAAAACTGAGCTATTCCTTTCCAAAGAAAGCAGTGGGCTTTTTATAGGGTTCCTGTAGCTTTCAAATGGTTAGGAATGAAGCAATTAAAAAAAAAATGTGTATAATAGACATCCATGGGTTTTTTGATTAATACTCCATTTCTTGGAATTTTTCCTCCACCCAAACTTATATTTGCAGTGGCAGCAGCTATGTTTTAATTTTTTAACTTTTCTCCTTCCCTCAGCCTCTATTGTTTGGCCTAGGAAAGAGAATCTAACCCAAAGTGGGCCAAAGAATCTCTTCTCCAGGATATTTGAACTTAGGGTCTAAAGTGTAAGAAGAAAATGCTTAGGGTCTATCTTGGATATTTTTCTTGTTATGTACAAGAAGGAAGAAGCCAGTCTTTTGAGAAAGAGAAGAATGGACATATAAAAATGGTGGGGGCGGGGGAGAGAGAGAGAGAGATCCCTGATAAGACTGGAATCTTGAGACATCTCATATATTTATAATAAATTATTTTTAGTTTAGGTAGTTCTAGTTAAATTTGATCACTGAAATAAAATCTGTCTAACTCTAAACATGCCAAGATAAATGTCATCATTAAGCCTTTGCTGAAGTCATTCTCAGGACTGAGACTGCCTCCTTTCCTCTTCGACTTTGCCTTCGCCTATGGTAATCAACCCAGCCAAGTCTCTCCTCCTCTGAGAAGCCCTCCCTGAACATATCTGATGTCAGTCTTCTGGGATGCCTCTTACATGGGAAGCTTGATTAAACTACTAATGGATTGGACAGAAAATGGCTTTTCATAATTTGTGTTTTCTTTACTTTGAGTTTGTTCAATCCTTCAACTTCCCTAAGCAATCTTGACACTGGAGACAGATTAGTTATGTATTAAAGCTACAGAATTCTGTATCGGAAAGAGCACTTTTCTATTATCTTATAATAGAGATTTTCATTTTCAAAATATAAAGTAGAACATTTTATTAGAAATAATTCTACTGACCACAAGAGGTATAATACCTGAAACCCTGCTTTTGTCCAAGTGTACGTCTAGGCTTATGCTTTTGGAAGACAAGTAGTACAGAGAGAATGCAAATAATCTGCTTCATCTAAGTAATTAAATAAAGCTCAGAGAAATGTAATTGGACCTTGATTCTACATATAACCATGTTCAGTATAGCACTTTTGTCTCAGCCCAGATTTTAAAATGGAATAAACATTGACCTAAGAAAGAGAAGACACATGAACACACACACACACACACACACACACACACAGGCTCAGGTCTGGCTGTGTCTGTGGCAGCATCACGAATGCAGCTGCTGGGCCCAATGGTGAGTATTAACAATAGGAGAGGCAACACAGCAGACAGTCAGCACAGTCACCCAAATGTCAGGCAGTGGCATCATTAACATAGTGCAGTGTCCAATAACTCTGAGCTCCCCACGGATGGAGACTGTGCAGGAATAATTACTTGGACATCACATGTACTTCATCACTTACAAATTAGATTTTACTAATCCACCGCTTTATTTTCAGAGTAATCTCATTACTACAATGGCATTTCTTCTTTTTCTTTCCCAACACCTTGGAAGATTTATTGCTTCAAACCAATAACAAGATTTAGTGATTGCTAAAAGACATATTATTTTAAGATTTAGACTAATGTGAGTGGGGCTGTGGAAATCCATTCCTTTTTCTTTTCCATCCCCCATACTCCAGGAAAGCTTTTCGGGTGAAAAACAAATCATAGATTCATATCTTGATTTTTTTTATAATCATGCAAATAAAACCATATTAAAGGATGCAGCTGATTATCTAGAAAGGAGAATAAGTGGTAACTGATCACCACACACAGTCTTTCCTTGCAAATTGTATCCAGGAAAAAATGTCATCTATTCTCAGTGGACATTTTATCATGTATATTTTATTTTTTCTCCAATAATAATAAGATTAAATAAATGTTCTTGGTATTTTTTCCATTCATGTTGATCCAGAGAGATGAAGTTAGAGAATGGTGAATGATTTCTTCCTTCAAGACACTATAGTGTCTTAAGATCTGCAAATTCTAGACCATGCCAGCCAGGAATTCTTTTATTCTTTCATAGGGTTAACCCAATATAGCCTGGTTATTTTAATTGACAAAACATATCTCATAACATCATGGAAAACAAGAAAAATTATGATGGAAACTATTAAAAAACAATTGCTTTATATTTCTTTTATTAATTGCACTCAGAATATTTTTCTGATTACATGCATGCTAATACACACCTTATATAATTTCATACATTAATTTCCATATTAGAGAATTTAAAATGTATGATTAAATATTGAATGAATGAATACAAATATATATAGTTACAATAAGTAATTGCATTCCTTTTATAAGGAGGTTTTTCACTATAGAAGCATTTAAATTATCAGGAAAAAATGCAAATAAAATGTTTGCTTGTAATATGGGACAGACATTGTGCCAGGCATTGGTATTACAAAAATAATCAATATCACCATGCTTTCTGCTCCTTTGGTACATGAAAAGTAATAGGGGATCCAGAAAATTAGAGGCATGGTAATTATTTACCATGAGTGATGCACAGGGTGTAAACACACAAGTTCTCCTCAGGTGCCATGAGCTGGATTACGTTTGAAGAAGTCATGATATTTGATGAGTTCCTAATTCTCTTTTCAGGGATCCAGTCTGTCATTTGGGCTATGTCCTTTCTGTGTATTCCTAGGGATTTGTCAACTAATTACCACCATATGCCCTATACTGACAGTGTTAGTTCGTACCTTCTCTGCTAGAGGAGGAAATATAAAGCTTTGAAAAACCCAGCTTTTGATCCTGAGTCAGCCAGTAATTGATGCTTTGATCTCTGGAAGAGCTCACAGTATCTGCAGGCTTCAGTTTCCACATCTATGTGCTGAAGATTTGAGCTAAAGTATTCCCAGAGATGTTTGGAGTTATGAAAGTTCATGAACTTAGTTGTCTTTCCTGATTATCTCTCCTGCATTTCATAGTGTATATTTGAAGACCATCAAAACCAAGGGAAAGGGGAAGGAGAAGAAGAGAATTAACAATAACTGACTAAGTGAGAGAGTATCATGGACAATATATACATTACCAAATGTAAAATAGATAGCTAGTAGGAAGCAGCTACATAGCACGGGGAGATCAGCTTGGTGCTTTGTGACCACCTAGAGGGGTGGGATAGGGAGGGTGGGAGGGAGATGCAAGAGGAAGGGGATATGGGGATATATGTATACGTATAGCTGATTCACTTTCTGATACAGCAGAAACTAACACACCATTGTAAAGCAATTGTACTCCAATAAAGATGTTAAAAAAAATTTTTTAAACCCAATAATTGGAGTACCTGGTATCTGGCATTGATACTTCACAAAAAGCCTACAGGTAGAGATTATACCCCAGGAGTATTCTGCAAGGTTTGCTAACCTGTACACAGTATATATACATGGTAGAAATTAAATTCTAACACATGCCTAAACACTAGTGATGGCATTTCAGGTACCTGGAATAGAATTAAGAGTAATAATTCAGGACAGAAGAGACTTCCTGGAATCTGTGGACAGGCACTTTTTAAAAGGCTGAACTTGTACATATGAAATAACCAGGTTTGAGGTGTGAAGAACGAAAACAAAAATAAACAACAAAAACTGAGGAAAGCCTTTGTTTAAGAATGTCTTTTTTCTGGAAGGTGATTTTTTTTTATTTCTAAAGTACATTTATTCTTTGTATCTTTAAGGGTTATACTGTCTTCCACCTAAAAAACATCTCAGACTGACAGCAGAGTATCAATACAAAATCAGAGGACTGGCTGGGGTCTGGTGAGGAAGGAGGACTGTTCAAACCAGTTTGATGATCCCACAGTTTTCTGATACTCTGTAGCCCCAACAAATGAGTTGCCTGCATGTATTCATTTCTGTCTGGTTGCTATGGTAATAAAGCTCAGCTCTTTTCTGAATTTCTACCCCTTAGTAAATGTGTTACTTTAAAAAAGGTTGCTTTTGCCAACTTTGTGGGATGTGGTGGCAACTATTTGAGGTGTTAGTACCTAAGCAGGTGTGACAAAGCCACAGCTAGGGAAGACGCGGTAGTCAGATATCCATGAGAGGCGGGAGGGATGCCAAATCCTAGCTACCTGAAGTTGCATCCAACTGAGGTGTCAGAACTGAGGAGACTGAACAGGAGACAAGACCAAGAAACCAGAGTCTGTGAGAAGAAAGTCCAAACATATTTTAGAGTTCAGTATCCTGTTGAGGAATCCTTTGAATGATTGCAGGTCTATAAATGCACCCTGACTTTTCTTAAAGGCACACTTTTTAAAAAAAAATAAGCTTTTTGTTTTGGAATGACTTTAGAATTATAGAGCAGTTGCAAATTCTACAGATGTTGTAATAAAATACCACAAACTCGGTGGCTTAAAACAAAATAAGTTTACAATTCTGAAGGTCAGTAGTCCAAAATGGAGTTACCTGGGTAAAATTAAGATGCTGAAGAGTCTGTGTTCCTTCTCAGAGCTCTAGAGAAGAATCCAGTTCCTTGCCTTTTCCAGCTTTTAGAGGCTTCCCTTTTTGTGTAGGCCTTTTGCATCTTCAAAGCCAGCAATGGCCAATTAAGTCTTTCTCTTATTGCATAACTAACATTGATTCTTCTGCCTGCCTTTTCCCTATTTAAGGACCCTTGTGATTACACCAAGTCCACCTGGATAATCCAGGGTTATCTCCCTGTTATAAGATCAGCTGATTAGCAAACTTAATTCCGTTTATTATATAATTTAACATAAACACAGGTTTCAGAGTTTGGAACAGGAACTTTTTGGAAAGTCATTATTTTGCCTACCATATCCGTTACCCATTTCCTCCATTGTTAACTCCTTAACATTACCCTGTCTGGTATATGTGTCAAAACTAAGAAACTTACACTGGTACATTTTTACTAATTAAACTTAGAACTGATTTTGATGTAACTATTTTTTTCATTAATGTCCTTTTCATCTTTCAAGATCCAATCTAGTATACCACATTGTATCTTGTCATATCTCCCCAGTTTCCTCTAGTCTGTGACAATTTCTCAGTCTTTCCTTGCTTTTCTTGACCTTTGCATTTTGAGGAGTACTGAAGAACACAGGTTTCTGACAGTTTGCTTCTATTCTGAGTACGTAACATTTCTTTTTTCAGCCCATAAACAAAGACAGAGAGGCAAAATCTTTGCTTAATTTGCCAGAGCATTAGATTCCAGTTTGCAAAGGTTCCAGAGAAAACTGCTATCATTATGATTGGACTCCTTCAAAGCAGTGTCCAATTGTTGGCTCTGGAAGAGAATAGAGCCCTAGTGGCCAAAGCCAAGACTTCATGATTCTCCTCCATTCATTATACAAATACACAGGTTTACCGCATAGTATAATGCAAAGAGAACAGCCATTGAGATGAGAAAGTATAAGATCTTTTTCTTGTTATTGTTGCTGATATTCTCATGATTCTTAAAAAGTTTATTGACAAAAAATTGGGAAATGTAAAAAGAAGAAAGATTTAAAACCAAATGCAAACTAGAAATAACCATGTAAATAACTTGCAGTATATTGTTTCTGAAAAAATACTATGATTATATAATAAATAAAATTATAATTACATAATAATTAAGGTTTGAACTTTTAAACTTATTTTCATCTTGAATTTCTAGGTGTACTTAGACATGCTATGAGTTTTTGGAAAGTTTAAATTAGCATTTAGTTTGTCTTCAACTTCACTGTCATGAAGATAAAGTTAGCTAAAGTTTTGTGAACATATATAGGGATTTCATTAGGGTAAATTCACAGTGGAAAAATTTCTGATAGATTATATTGGATTAACAGCAACTCAAAATCTCAGAGGCTTAATAGAGTGGTTCATGACAGTGGATCATCATTGGTTGCTTAGGCTCTTCTCCATGTCATCTTCACTCCAGGCCCAGGCCATCAGAGCAGTCATTATCTTAGGCCCTGCTGGTTACTAAGGCAGTAAGGAGAGAGTAGCAAAGCACATGGTGGTTTTTCAAGTTTCTTTTTAGCTCGCTAAAATCCATTGGCCAAATCAACTCACATGGTCAAGTCTGACTTCAAGGAGGCAGAAAAATATAATCATCCCATAGAGAGAAATACATTACAAAATTATCCTTCAGAATAGTTTTACCAGTATACATTTCCACCATACCATATGCAAGTGGTGATTTCCAGATAGCTTTGTTTTTAAAGGAGGAATCCATTTCATAATCATCTATAGAATATCAAGGCAGACTCTGGGAGGACTCATGCCAAGGAGTACTTCCCAGAACTTCTGCTGCCAGTGTCCTTTTCCTCAGGGTGAGGCACAGCCATCCCCCGCCTCTGCAGGAGACCCTCCAACACTAGCAGAAACCAGAAGCTTTCTCAAGCTTATACTGACTTGACCTTCTGTCTCTCCATGCCTTGGGAAGGGTAGCCCTCCTTAGTGGCTGGCAACATTGAATTTTGGACATTATTTCCAGAAGAGTCATAGTTTGAAGTACCTCAAAATCTTTGAACTCAGAAAGTGAGTGCTGGAACTACTGCTTAAGAATAAAAGTGAATAGAGGGCAGACAGCAGAAGCAAGAAGAACTACAATCCTGCAGCCTGTGGAACAAAAACCACATTCACAGAAAAATAGACAAGATGAAAAGGCAGAGGGCGATGTACCAGATGAAGGAACGAGATGAAACCCCAGAAAAACAACTAAATGAAGTGGAGATAGTTAACCTTCCAGAAAAAGAATTCAGAATAATGCTATGATGATCCAGGACCTCACAAAAAGAATGGAGGCAAAGATGGACAAAATGCAAGAAATGTTTTAAAAAGACCTAGAAGAATTAAAGAACAAACAAACGGAGATGAACAATACAATAATTGAAATGAAAAATACACTAGAAGGAATCAATAACAGAATAACTGAAGCAGAAGAACGGATTAGTGACCTGGAAGACAGAATGGTGGAATTCACTGCTGCAGATCAGAGTAAAGAAAAAAGAATGAAAAGAAATGAAGGCAGCCTAAGAGACCTCTGGGACAACATTAAACACAATATCATTCGCATTATAGGGGTTCCAGAAGGAGAAGAGAGAGAGAAAGCACCAGAGATATTATTTGAAGAGATTATAGACGAAAACTTCCTTCACATGGGAAAGAAAATAGCCACCCAAGTCCAGGAAGGGCAGAGAGTCCCATACAGGATAAACCCAAGGAGAAACACACCAAGACACAGAATAATCAAATTGGCAAAAATTAAAGAGAAAAATTATTGAAAGCAGAAAGGGAAAAATAACATACAAAGGAACTCCCATAAGTTTAACAGCTGATTTCTCAGCAGAAACTCTACAAGTCAGAAGGGAGTGGCATGATATAATTAAAGTGATGAAAGGGAAGAACCCACAACTAAGATTACTCTATCCGGCAAGGAACTCATTCAGATTTGATGGAGAAATCAAAAGCTTTACAGAAAAGCAAAAGCTAAGAGAATTCAGCACCACCAAACCAGCTCTACAACAAATGCTTAAGGAACTACTCTAAGTGGGAAACACAAGAGAAGAAAAGGACCTACAAAAACAAACCCAAAACAATTAAGAAAATGGTAATAGAAACATACATATCAATGATTACCTTAAACGTGAATGGATTAAATGCAACCAAAACACACAGGCTTGCTGAATGGATACAAAAACAAGACCCATATATATGTTGTCTACAAGAAACCCACTTCAGACCCAGGGACACATACAGACTGAAAGTGAGGGGATGGACAAAGATATTCCAAGCAAATGGAAGTCTAAAGAAAGCTGGAGTAACAATACTCATCAGATAAACTAGGCTTTAAAATAAAGAATGTTACAAGAGACAAGGAAGGACATTACATAATGATCAAGGGATCAATCCAAGAAGAAGATATAACAATTATAAATATATATGTAACCAACATAGGAGCACCTCAATACACAAGGCGACTGCTAACAGCTATAAAAGAGGAAATAGACAGTGACACAATAATAATGGGGGACTTTAACACCTCACTTACACCAATGGACAGATCATCCAAACAGGAAATTAATAAGGAAACACAAGCTTTAAATGACACAATAGACCAAATAGATTTAATTGTTATTTATAGGACATTCCATCCAAAAAGAGCAGATTACACGTTCTTCTCAAGTGCACACAGAACTTTCTCCAGGATAGATCACATCTTGGGTCACAAATCAAGACTCAGTAAATTTAATAAAATTGAAATCATATCAAGCATCTTTTCTGACCACAATGCTATGAGATTAGAAATGAACTACAGGGAAAAACACATAAAAAACACAAACACATAGCGGCTAAACAATACATTACTAAATAACCAAGAGATCACTGAAGAAATCAAAGAGGAAATCAAAAAATACCTAGACACAATGACAATGAAAACACAATGATCCAAAACCTATGGGAGGCAGCAAAACCAGTTCTAAGAGAGACATTTATAGCAATACAATCCTACCTCAAGAAACAGAAAAATCTCAAATAAACAACCTAACCTTACACCTAAAGGAACTAGAGAAAGAAGAACAAACAAAACCCAAAGTTAGCAGAAGGAGAGAAATCATAAAGATCAGAGCAGAAATAAATGAAATAGAAACAAAGAAAACAATAGTAAAGATCAATAAAACTAAAATCTGGTTCTTTGAGATGATAAACAAAATTGATAAACCATTAGCCAGACTCATCAAGGAAAAAGAGGGAGAGGACTCAAATCATTAAAATTAGATGAAAAAGGAGAAGTTACAACAGACTCCGCAGAAATAGAAAGAATCCTAAGAGACTACTAAAAGCAAAATGCCAATAAAATGGATAACCTGGAAGAAATGGACAAATTCTTAGAAAGGTATAACCGTCCAAGACTAAAAAAAACGGAACTGGAGGAGTCAGACTCCCTGACTTCAGACTATACTACAAAGCTACAGTAATCAAGACAATATGGTACTGGCACAAAAACAGAAACATAGATCAATGGAACAAGATAGAAAGACCAGAGATAAACCCACGCATCTATGGTCAACTAATATGACAAAGGAGGCAAGGATATACAATGGAGAAAAAACAATCTCTTCAATAGTAGTGCTAGGAAAACTGGACAGCTACATGTAAAAAATGAAATTAGAACACTCCCTAACACCATACACAAAAACAAACACAAAATGGATTAGAAATCTAAATGTAAGACTAGACACTATAAAACTCTTAGAGGAAAACATAGGAAGAACACTCTTTGACATAAATCACAGCAAGGTCTTTTTTGATCCACATCCTAGAGGAATGGAAATAACAACAAAAATAAACAAATGGGATCTAATGAAACTTAAAAGCTATTGCACAGCAAAGGAAACCATAAACAGGACGAAAAGACAAACCTCAAAATGGAGAAAATATTCGCAAACGAATCAACGGACAAAGGATTAATCTCCAAAATATATAAACAGCTCATGCAGCTCAATATTAAAGAAACAAACAACCCCATCCAAAAATAGACATTTCTCCAAAGAAGACATACAGATGACCAAGAAACACATGAAAAGCCGCTCAACATCACTAATTATTAGAGAAATGCAAATCAAAACTACAATGAGGTATCACCTTACACCAGCTACAATGGGCATCATCAGAAAATCTACAAACAACAAATGCTGGCGAGGGTGTGGAGAAAAGGGAACCCTCTTACACTGTTGGTGGGAATATAAATTGATACAGCCACTATGGAGAACAGTATGGAGTTCTTTATAAAACTAAAAATAGAATTACCATATGATTCAACAATCCCACTCCTGGGCATATACCCAGAGAAAACCATAATTCAAAAAGACACATGCCCCCCAATGTTCATTGCAGCACTACTTACAATAGCCCGGTCATGGAAGCAACCTAAATGCCCATCGACAGACGAATGGGTAAAGCGGATGTGGTACATAAAAACAATGGAATATTACTCAACCATAAAAAGGAATGAAACTGGGTCATTTGTAGAGACGTGGATGGATCTAGAGACTGTCATACAGAGTGAAGTAAGTCAGAAAGTGAAAAACAAATATCGTATATTAACGCATATATGTGGAACCTAGAAAAATGGTACAGATGAACCGGTTTGCAGGGCAGAAATTGAGACACAGATGTAGAGAACAAACGTATGGACACCAAGGGGGGAAAGCGTTGGGTGGTGAGAATGGTGGTGTGATGAATTGGGAGATTGGGATTGACATGTATACACTGATGTGTATAAAATGGATGACTAATAAGAACCTGCTGTATAAAAAAATAAATTAAATAAAATTCAAAATAAAAATCAAATGTCTAATCCAGTATAATAAAAAAAAAATAGGTTCTACAACAACATATACACTAAAGACTAAAGTATAGAAGAATAATCATAACATTGCAGTCAAGAAAATTCTGTTCCCTGAGAGGTTATAATGCTAACTGGAATAAGTCAGACAGAGAACGACAAATACTGTATGATTTCACTTATATGTGGAATCCAAAAAAAGAAAACACATGAACAAACATAACAAAACTGAAACAGACTCAGTCAGAGAGAAGTAGGGTAAGGGGATGTGGGGAAAGGAATTAGGGGGTACAAACTTCCAGTTATAAAATAATAAGTCACAGGAATATAATGTACAGCATAGGGAATATAGTCAATAATACTGTAATAACTTTGTGTGGTGACAGATGACAACTAGACTTACCAAGGTGATTATTTTGTAATGTGTAAAAATATTGAATCACTATGTTGTACGCCTGAAACTAATATAGTTATAAGTCAATTATATTTCACTTTTTAAAAAGGAAAAGAAAATTCTGGTCTATGTATCTGTCGTAATTTATCCAACTGTTAAAGGATTATAATGCCCATTTTGAAGGACGATTATGAGGATTTAATGAAATAAATTATGTAGGATACTTTAAAGATATTGAAAAACATTTATCATTAATGGTAATCAGTAAATATTGAGTGAATTCTATCATCATTGCCATTTGAAAACAATCATTAAATTTGTAAAATCAATGTTCCAAGTTCCAAGTTTTTAAAATTTATCTTTGTCATTTGTGGACCTTGCTTTGACTTGGGGACTATTAAACATGTCTTTATAGCTTGTTTAAAGTAGTATTATTAAGCACTATAGCCAACATTTTTTGAAGAACACAAAAATGATATTAAATGATCATTTATTCAATAAATGTGTCACTTAGTGAAAAGAGAACTATTGAATTCTTCATGCATAATTTGTCCTTAGTGACTTTCCACAGTAGTGCACAGGACACATTATTCATTATAACTTTTATGATTTTTCCTTTCTTTTGCTATTTTAATAAGGGTTGGTGCAGATCACAGATGTCAAAGAGAAGAAAATGGAATCTGTTTGACTTTTCTTAATCACTCATTAATTTACTCGTTTATTCAGCTCACGTATACCAAGCACTTATTATCTGTGAGGCTCTGCACTAAATTTTCGACATGCATTATCTTATGGAATCCTCCTAATAAATTCATGAAATAGGTATTGTGGCTATTTTAATTTTTACAAAATATAAAAGTGAAATTTAGTGAGTTTTAGTAACTTGCCTAAGACCACAGTAGGGAGTTGGCAGACCCAAATCTAAAACTAAGAGCATATGCCTTCAGAAAGCATACTTTGCCATCCCAAGACAAAGACATTTTAGGAAAAAAGAATAAATAGAATTTGTAGAAGCTACGTAAGTAAGGTGTGAGAGAGTTAAATACTATGCAAAGTTCTGACCCTGGATAACCTGGAAAATATGGGTTACTGAACTGAATTCACATTACTCAAGATAAGTGTTTAATTTGGTACATTTCTCAAGATATGATCAAAACAACCACTGCATTTACACTTAACCTATATTTATGCTAAATACCTGAGTAAAACTTTTTTTAAATAGTTGCTTTTATTAGGTATTTTATACTGTTTTGTCTGTTCATATTAATACAGACAAAAGCCCATGGAGACTTTGTACATGGAATTAGTTGTATAAACTCACTGTTAACCCTAATTTACAGATGTACCCTAATACCACAGAGTCAAAGTTCTTGGATGAAAATTTTAAGCAATATAAAAACCGGGGTTGTGTTTTCTTCCCTATTCTCCTTTTGAACTTGTATATTAAGGGCTTGATATTTCTGGATTAAATAGATGCATACCATTCTGCCACAGAGAATAGAAAGATAACTATTTTTCTCTATGAAAATAACATGAAGCTTCATACTAAGGGTTGCCTTAGAAAGCAATGGGTCAACACACTCTATATTCAGAAAGAAAGATTCAAGTTTCTAAAACTAAAATTTTTTATGGCAGAAGTCTCCCAATATTTAATTGGCTTACCTTTAACAATTTGATGCACCAGTTCAAATCTCTCAGTTACCAAGAAAGTACATTTCACAATTAATTTACCTCAGAGAGATTGCCAGGAAGAAATGCAATCACTATGGTGATTAGTAACACCTGTTTCAAAAAATTTCCAGTCATATTTAATAAATGGGTAACAACATTAAGCCTTGGCTACCCATTTATTTATGTGGAGCCAAATCTGTTTCCTAAGGAAAATTTGGGCCTCACTCCTAGGCATTTTTGAGCAACCTCTGTTTAGAAGCATGTTGGCAAAATAGCCAAATGTGCTAGGTAGGATCCTCAAGTTTCCTCCTTATAGATAAACCTTACCCTGTTCTAGGGTGATTAGAAATATATGAAATTGCTCTTAATCAGAATCCTAGATAATCTGCACTCCAGGCCCTTACTAGAGAGTATTACCTCAAAGTAACTGCTACCCATCTCTTAGCGTGTGTGTGTACATATATATGCATGTGTGTGTATACACAAACATATATACATATGTTTGTATGCATATATATATCTATATATGAAGGCTATTTAAAAGTAATTTTTGGAAAGAATGAAGAGAGCGGATATACATGCAAATATACATAACATTGTGAAGTGTGAGTGAACTTCTAATTCAAATATTTGAACTGTTTGAAGCATAAAAGTAAAATGATCAGAAATAAGTTTTTCAGCCCAAAGAGAATGAGTTGTAATGGAAAACCAGAAATGAATTAGGTGGCAACTGTAATGATCCAAATGGAAAGCGAGGCGAACCTCCGCTAGGGGGTGTAAGAGGGAAAGATTGAATGGAAATATTTGCAGAGACAGAATCTCTGAGACGGGTGATTGGCTATGAAAGCAGGAGGGAGAAGGAGACAGTCATGATGGCTTGAGCACCTGGGTGGATGTTAGTCGGTTCCTAGGTGGAATACTGGAAGACAACTCAATTTATTGATGAGGGGCCAAAGATACTGAAATCGTGAGTTGATCTTTGAATATCTTGAGTACAAGTATATTTCCTAAAAAAAAAAGAGAATGCCTCTGGGTGTGAAAGGATGAGTAGAAACTACACCAGAGGAGGGATGAACAGTAAGTGTTTTATCTCATCTTCTGAGCCGGAGAGGCTGCCTGTGTATATGTGTCTGTGCATGTTTGTGATGCAGGAGAAGACCTGATAATCAACATACTGAACTGAGTTGCAGGTTATATATGGAGGTAAATTGTAAAATTATTTATATTTATATTGTGCTAGAAGTTCCAAAAGTAAAGTTCCAAAAGTAAAAGTCAGTTCCCTAAGTAACTTCTCTCCTCTCTACCCCATACTTCCCTTTCTCACTGCCACCATTCCTGCTTAGGACCTCAGAATCATAAAACTAGATTCTTCAGAAGGATCCTTTGAGGTTATTCCTTCCAATCTCTTCTATTTTATGATGAGAAATTGAGACCGAAAGAGTCTAAGTGGCATTTCCAAACCACAGAATTAGACAGATAGGGAGCAAGGATGAGCACCCTAGTCTCATTTCCCCATGCCACCCTCTCAGATATCTGTACAGACCGTTCCTGACTTGATGGTTCCACTTATGATTCTTCCCATGATGATGCGAAAGTGAAATGCTTTCAATAGAAACCGTGCTTTGAATTTTATCTTTTTCCAGGCTAGCAATGTGCAGTAATACACTCTTGTGATGCTGAGCAACAGCTCCCGGTCAGCCACAGGGTCACCAGGGCAAACAACTGATACACTTACCACCATTCTGTACCCATTCAACCATTCTGTTTTTCACTTTCAGTACAGTATTTAATCAATTCCATGAGATATTCAATACTTTATTGTAAGATAGGTTTTGTGTTAGATGATTTTTCCTGACTGTAGGCTAATGTAAGTGTTCTGAGCACTTTTAAGGTAGGCTAGGCTAAGCTGTGATGTTCAGTATGTAAGGTGTATTAAATGCATTTTGACTTAAAAATATTTTCATCTTATAATGGGTTTATGGGGACATTACGCCATCATAAGTCGAGGAAGATCTGTATGGTCTTCTCAACTGGCCTGCCATGCCCGAGCTCTCCTTTTTTCAGTCTGTGTTGCCTAAGGCCACTGAAGTTCTGAAGATGTCAGTCTCTGTTCAAAAGGCTTCCATCCTTTCTCAGTGCCTGAAAAATAAAAGACCAAGCTCTTTGGTTAGTACCCAAGACCCAAATAGTCTCATCGCTCATTCCTATAGTTCAATCAAAAAGAATAATTTGCCTTTCCCCAAATACACCCAGGGATTGATATTGCCAGTCCCTCATCTTCATCTGGCAAAATCTCACTCAGCTTCCAAAGACTGTTCTAAATACCAACTAGCCCATGAAGAATTTGCTTATCCCCCTAAATTATGTTCCTCTCTGAGCATGTTTCCTCATCAGAGAAAGGGGATATTAATACCAAACACACAGACCTGTGCTAAGGATTAAGTTACATATTCAAAACTCCTGGCTGAGAGGTTGTCATATAGTTGGCTCTCAACACCTCTTCTTTGAAGTATTCTTTGAACCCTCATAGTTGTACATCTGTTCCTTTATTGCATCCTTGTATTTTCTAAAGTTTTATGTGTGCTTCGCTTAATCTTCTGGATACATATTAAATAGTTCAGGGATCATAAAGTACTTAGAGTTGGGACCATGCCTCATTGTTCTTTGTACCCCAGTCCCTATCTCTTTCCCTGGCACTAACTAGGTACTTAATAGATACTTGAAGTATTAACTTAAATTGATTAAATTCCCAGGACAGGCTGCTTTCTCAGCATCTAGTCCTAAACCTCTGAGGAGTTTGGGAGCTGCAAACAAACAATCCCTCACACAGCCCTGATCACTTTCTATCTGCCCCTAGGCAGCACTCCATCCCTTTCATCACAGCAGCTATTTAAACCTTCTCAGCTCTCCTTAAACTTCTTGCTTCTCTATCCTCCCCCTCACTTTATACATCACCTATGATACATCGCATGCCCTGTTATTTCACAACTAAAATAGAAACTCTCAGTTTCCTGCAACCTCATCCACCAATTTATTCATATTTCCCTGACAACACTCCCCCACGTCCCATTCATACTTCCATTTTTGCTCTGCCAATGGACTAGTTGTTACTCCTTCTCTGGAAGGCGAATTTCTTCAACCATGTTCTTGGTTTCGAAACCCACTTCTTCAAGTATATTTCCCTACTGGTTATCTTCCTTCTCTTCTTCTTCTCTGCTGACTGCTTTCAAACACCATTTAAACGTACTTAGCTGTCTCCAACCTTAAAAAAAAAAAAAATCATCCCTTGATGCTAAAAATTTCTTAGATGCCAAAACCTCATCCTGTTTCCCTTCTTGAGTCACTTGCATGTATCGCTCCTTTTCTCTTGTGTACCCCACAATCTATCTTTGGAGTCTACTTCTGCCACTATCACTCAAATGAAAATGTTCTGGCTTCTGCCAGAGTTTTCTTGATTGCCAGATCTGATGGTTTCTCTCTCTTTCCATGGCCCACTCATAATTCTCCCATCACTCTGCTACCACCTTCAGGGCTTCCTCTCCCTCAGTCTGTTCCATAGGTGTCATTGTTCCTCAGATCCTTAATTCTCCTTTCCTTTCTCTCCAAGTGATCCTGTTATCTCCCATGATTCCAAGGACTTTCTATAGAATAATGACCTTAATGGCTGTAATTCTAGACCTGATCTCTCTTTCCACCTCCAGACCTGCATCTCCATCCAGACACAGCACCTCAGACTCACAGCAGGCTTACCAGTGGGGTCTGTATCTTCCTCTTTCCTCCTTATGTATTTTCCTCCTCCCTCTCTCAGGGAAAAACACCACTAGCAACCCAGTGGTCAAAATCAGAATCTGTGGGTTCATCAGGGATAATTCCTTTCCTTCACTCTCCTTCTTAGCACACTGAATGACTCACCACATTCTGTCAGTTCGATCTTGTTACTAAATCTCAAACCTGTGCACTTTTCTCCATCTCCATAGCCACAGTTTTATTCCAAGGCTTCGTTCCTTTTTATTATCTCTATCACTTTGTGTACCAGCTTGCTAAAGAGGCCATAACAAATACCACAGACTGGATGGCTTAAGCAATGAAAATTTATTTGCTCACAGTTAGAAGTCTGAAATCAAGGTGTTGGCTGGGCCTTGATCTCTCTAAAAGCTCTAGGGGATGACTTTTCCTTACCTCTTCCTAACTTCTGGTGGTTGCCAGCGATCTTGGCATTCCTTGACTTGTAAACAATCACTCCACTCTCTGCCTATGTAGTCACATTGTGTTTTTCCTTTGCATGGCTTTGTATAAATTTTCTTCATTTTATAAGGACACCAGTCATTGGATTAGAGTGCAAACTAATCCAGTGTGACTTCATTCTATCTTGATTTTATCTGCAAAGACCTTATTACCAAATAAGGTCACATTCACAAGTACCAGGGGTTAGGACTTCAACATATCTTTTGGGGGGACAAAATTCAACCCACAAAAGCTTCTGAACTGACTTAACTGTGTCCCCAGACCAGCTTTACTACCTTCCTCCTGAATTTCCACTTTCTGCCTGAATTTCCAAATAAACATCTCATTTTGTCTTTCTCCAACTTAAAATCTTTCAGTGGATCTACATAATAATTTACTCTCTGGATGAATTACCATGACATGCAAACCTTCTGAAACCATTATTCTGCCTACATTTCTATGTTCATCTTTTGCTATTACCCCTGCTACCCATTATTCTATGTGCATATAT
>NW_020175186.1:4155728-4185843 GCF_003031525.2 Neophocaena asiaeorientalis asiaeorientalis
AGATTTTTGTGACCATAACTGTTCAATTCCTTTGGGTAAATACCAAAGAGTATCATATGGTAAGTATCATATGATCATATGGATCATATGGTAAGAGTATGTTTAGTTTTTTTTTTAAAAAAACACCAAACTATCTTAAAAAATGGCTGTACCATTTTACATTCCCACTGGCAATGAGTGAGTGTTCCTGTTGCTTCACATCCTCGCAAGCATTTGATGTGGTTAGTGTTCCGGATTTTGGCCATTTTAATAGATACGTATTGGTATCTCATTGTTGTTTAATTTGTATTTCTCTGATGACGTATGGTGTGAAACATCTTTTCATGTATTTATTGGTCATCTGTATACCATATTTCATAAAGTGTCTGTTAAGGTCTTTGGCCCATTTTTTAATCAGGTGGTTTGTTTTCTTATTGTTGAATTTTAAGAGTTCTTGGTACATTTGAGATAACAATCTTTTATCACATGTGTTTTTTGCTAGCATTTTCTCCCAGTCTGTAGCTCATCTTCTCATTCTCTTGACAATGTCTTTCATTGAGCAAACGTCTTTAATTTTAATGAATTCCAGCTTATCAACTATTTCTTCCTTGGATTGTGCCTTTGGTGTTGTATCTAAAAAAGCATGAATGATTATATTTTCAAAGTCATCTAAAAATGTTCCCCCAGAGTAATTTCAGGTTGAAAAGCTGAGAAAAAGATTTGTGTTGGGAAATTTCAAAACAAAATTTTGTCTGTGCATTTCAGAGACTTGGTCTGTGCATTTCCTGTACTTAGTCTTCCTGTCTTGATATGTTCTTATGCAAGTTTTATAATCATGGAAAGTATTAATATTTCAAATCTTGGTTATTTGTAAAGTAAGGAGAAGCAGGGAAATTAAATAATGGCACTAGGCTCTCATTTTCTTTCTGCAGAATACATTCATCTTTAGGAAATATAATTATTCTCCTTTGTATTAGTTCTTTTCTTTACAAAAATTAATGACTATAATACAAAACCTTTTCCTTTGACTTAGATGAGAACAGCATGAGGACTCAAATAGCCTTTTGGTTTTCATTCAGTTGTGTAAAAAGGGAAAAAGATGGCATTTTAATAGGTCAAATCACATTAAAACAAGCTCTAAGGAACTGTCCACATTCTTTGTATAGAAATGCAATTGAACTTGATATATTAATCTTAGACAAACAGCTTCCTAAACTCTTATGAGTATTAATTGTTCAATGCAGGATCTTCTAACTTACTTATGAAGTAAACAATCATATTATTTGTGACGATTGACAAGATTTTTCTTTCCAAGTTTTAATATTTCTATTAAAAAAAAATTATTACCACACTGTCTAGAGCAGTGATAGTGGACAAATTTGTTTTGTATGTGAATTTGAAAAGAAAGCTTCTAACTTTTTATTATTAAAAATAATGTTTGCTGAAAATGTATTGAAGATGCCTTTAGTCAGATTAAGAAATTGCCTTATATTACTAGTTTGCTCGGGCAGTCTTTATCATAAATGAGCACTCAATTTTTATCAAAGGCTTTTCCTTCATTTATTAAGTATGATCATGTTTTATCCTTTAATCAGGTCGTATCCTTTAAATCAAGTCTGTGTATGTGTGTGTTTTCTGTTGTTAACAGTTACTTTAACTCTTTCGTTTTGTCTTTGCTTAGTATATCTTGTACTAAACTTTGAATTTTAGCCTTTTCATGTCCTGAATCTTTAGATGTGTTCCTTGTAGATAGAATATTCAGCAGTAATTTATTAATTGGTTAGGTACTGGTGATTTAATGGAGAATAAGAGATATAAGTTCCCTGACCTCATGAAATGTACATTAACATGGGAGAAATAAAATAAATATGTACACAAATAGTAACAAAATGGTTATAGACTGTGATTAGTACTATGACGTACAGAAACAGAGTGCTAGGATAGAGGATAATGGATGCAGACTACTTTAGATAGTTTGGGTAAGGAAGACACCTAAAAGAAGGCAATGCTTAATCTAAGACCTGAAGAATAAGAAAGAGCCAATCACGCAAGGAGCTAAGAAATCAAACATACCAGAATGGGAAATGCACACAGGGCTTCCCTGGTGGCTCAGTGGTTGAGAGTCCGCCTGCCGATGCAGAGGACGCGGGTTCGTGCCCCGGTGCAGGAAGATCCCACATGCCGTAGAGCGGCTGGGCCCGTGAGCCATGGCCGCTGAGCCTGCGCGTCCGGAGCCTGTGCTCTGCAACGGGAGAGGCCACAACAGTGAGAGGCCCGCGTATCGCAAAAAAAAAAAATCAGAAAAATGCACACAGACGTCCTGTGTCAGTATGAACTTAGCGTGCTCTGGGATCTGCAGAAGACTCTAACTTGAACACTGTGAGCAAGGGATTGGAGAGTCCAAAGAGAATACTAGAAAGAGAGAAAGCAGAACATTTTTGTCATGATAAAGAATATGTACGTAAATCCAACGGTAAAACATTGAAAGTTTTTACAAAGGGGCACAACATTTTGAACTTAGGTTTATAAGAGTTCATAATGATTTCCATGTAGAAATGATGGAGAGATGGGGTGAGGAAGCACAGACACCAGATGGGATGCTACTGCAGTGAGTGATGCTGGTGACTTGGATTAAGATGGGGAGAGTGGACAAATCTGGAATACATTTTGGATGTAAAACTAATAGAACCTGCAGGTATTTTGGATATAGGGAGTGAGATACCCGAAAGAGTTGGGCATGCTTCTAATGGTCATGCCTCATAGTGGTAACTTTAACTGAACTGAGAGAGTTACAGAGTTCTAAAGAAGATGGAATATTTGTTTTGGGGTGTATCCGTGTGTGACTTCTGGGGAATGGTTGTATAAATAAAGGGACCAATTTTAGACACATTATCATTGAGATGTCTTTGAGACATCCAAATGGAAATGTCAAGTTAGGTATCTATACATGTCTGCAACTTAGAGGAAGTATATGGACTAGAGATACAAATTTGGTGATTGCTATCACATAAAATAGCAGTTAAAAACATGGTTTTGAATCCAGACTGCCTGAGTTCATCTGGCTTTTCAATTTCCTAGCTATGCAGCCTAGGGCAAGTTATTTAACCTATCTGATTTCAGAATTGTCACGTATAAAGCTATGATAACGATGCTAGCAACTATCTTATATAAATTAGTTAATACATGTAAAGAATTTAGAAAAATTTCTACTTATATTAACCCTAAATAAATCTTAGCTGCTAGCATCATCGTCATCATCATCATCATCAGTAGCTCAATGGGTTAAATTTTGGGGGTAAATTTTCCTTCTTAATTAAAGTATCATGAAAATAATACTTTACTCAAAGATAACGACTTTCTAATAATGAATTTTAAGGCGAAGACAAATATTAGCAGGAAAATTATTACAGGAGAAATACTTTTGGAAGCACAGTATTTTGTAGCCTTCAATCAGAATGCGAAATCAGTAACCTCTGCCATTTTCTATGCGAGATCCACCTTAAAATCTAGCCCATCCAGTGTCAGTATGTACTACGTACTAAGATAATGTTTGTAGGTGGAATACTACCAAAATATAATGATCATAGTTTGGATTTTAAAAATTGTATATTCCCTAAAATGTTCTAGGAATTCGTTGAACACCACTCACAAGTTAAAAAGATCTTTTGGGCTTCCCTGGTGGTGCAGTGGTTGAGAGTCCGCCTGCCGATGCAGGGGACACGGGTTCGTGCCTCGGTCTGGGAAGATCCCACGTGCTGCGGAGCGGCTGGGCCCGTGAGCCATGGCCGCTGAGCCTGCGCGTCCGGAGCCTGTGCTCCGCAACGGGAGAGGCCACAGCAGTGAGAGGCCCGCGTACCGAAAAAAAAAATCTTTTGCCAAATCTCATACCACGATTGTGTGTATTTCAAGCTGTTCTATTACATTTGCCAAACAGACTCCCTTTTCCACTTCCAGTACAAACTTATAATTCAAAATACACACACCAAAAAGAGCGATTCTTTACAATTGTTGGCCACTGAATGAAGTCATAATCCTCGTCCGATTCAAACAACTGGATTTTTTTTTCTATCGGCCAGTGGTCCTAGACTGCATGATCTCTCAGAGACATGTAAATGTTTATGTGATAGAATTGTCAGATAGAAAGAAAACATGAGAATCTATAGTTGAACGACAGTCCCTAGGCTCTCCATGCTGGTAATAAATACTGTGGTGCACTCTAGTGGTCGAAGGAGGTAGGCTGGAAGATCTGGAGGTGCACTAGGATTAGCAGTCGCCATTGCTGTTTTTAAAAATGTACCACCAATCATGGGTTTCAAAACATGACTAAGTGAATGTTTCATGTAAAAGGTGGAACTCACATAAGAAACTTGCCCCTCTCCACCCAGAAAATACCTGGAAGAAAATAACTGCGTTTCTCTAGTAGTAGAACACCTCAGTTTAAATAGAAATATAATGTGTGTTGCTGAAGGTTTATGATCACTTTATTTTATCTTATTTATATTTTATTGGAGTGTAAAAGGGAACCCTCTTGCACTGTTGGTGGGAATGTAAATTGATACAGCCACTATGGAGAACAGTATGGAGGTTCCTTAAAAAACTAAAAATAGAACTACCATATGACCCAGCAATCCCACTACTGGGCATCTACCCTGAGAAAACTATAGTGCAAAAAGACGCATGTACCCCAATGATCATTTTACTTTTAACAAGAGTGGAGTTCATTGTTATCTTCTCATAACACAATAAGAAATGTTTCTTTTAAAAAAGTACTTTCAATTGAAGCTGTCAGAGATAAGAGTATGTACATGTGAATAAAACAAAAATGGACATAAATATAAATTATGTATTTGCACATACATTGATAAATGTTCGTTCTAGATGTTTTTGTAGTTATGTCCTACCTTCTCATCATACCCCTGGCTTTTACTCCCTGTAAGAAGTCCTAGTTCTCAGGTCTCTGATTATTCATTTCTTGGCTCTCAAAAGCTTCCTTGGGAGCCTCTTGTACTTCCTTCCCACTGTTAATCCTTTTCTGATAATTTGTATCTCCATCAATTGTAAATTTCTGGAAGATTCAGAAATGTGCCTGATCATCCCTGCCACTGCCAGATCACCCATCACAGTGCCTAGTGTATAATGGGCATCTGGAAATATCTGATGAGTGAGCGAATTCACGAACATTCTGATCTGCTGTTTTAGAGACTTACCATAATGATGGATAATATTCATAGGTCTGCACATTCTGAAGTCCCTGGCTCAGTCCCAAAAACTAGATAGGAGGGAGTTTGGACCTATTCAGAGCTGTTGTCTCCTTGAAAACCAGGTGCCATGCCAAGAAGAGCTGATTTCACACTTAGTTCCTTCCTTCCTTCCTAGGAAATAGCATGATATTCTCACTTGGGATACCCTAAGAGGGAAGGGAAAATTCACTCAGAAAACTCAGTGTCCATATCATTTTACTACATTAAAAGTGTGTGTGAGTGTGTGTGTGTGATCAAAGCTGAAATGGAGGCAAAACCCATCTATATGTGGTCCAGCGGAAAGACCCCAGGTTTAGGAATCTGGAGAACTGAGATGGATACTCTGTAACCAACTTACCACATGGCCTGAAGCAAGCAATGGATCATCTGTAGGTCCCAGGTGTCTTATTTATCAAATAGAACCATCATACACAGACTCAAATGAAGCAACAGATAGGAAGTGTTTGGCAGAGATAATAAGGCTCTAAGGGCTGAAGGATTTTTGTTTATTTGTTTGTCTTTGTTTTTATTTAAAGGCATTGGGCTTTTCGAAGTATCACAATGCAGCTTTGGGAGAAATATTTGAATTTATCCAGTTACTTACTTAACAAATATTTTATTGAGCATCTATTATGTCCCTGGCATTCTTCTAGAAACAGAAAATAAAGAAAACCATGAGCAAAGCAAACACACATCTACCTTCATGGAACTTGTATTTTAGTGAGAGAGAGCAACAATGAATAGACTAATAATATGTAATGTATGAACATAAATTCAGTGTTGTGAAGAAAAATAAAGCAGGATAGAGAATGATGGAGACTGCAATTTTATTTAAGGTGACCATATATAGAAGGAGCTGTAAGATAGCTCTTACTCTAATGTGGGTGAGAGGTGATGGTGCCTTGAGAAAAAAGGTGCAACAGTACAGATAGAAGGGATAGCATTTGGGATAAAATTTTTAGGTTGAGTTACAGTATTTCCTGATGAATTGGATGGGGAGCATGAAAGAAAGGAGTGTCAAGGGTGATTCTAAGGTTTTTGTTCTGAGCCGTTGGATAACAGGTGATATTATTGATTTCTATGCTGAACGCTGAAAAGGGGGCAGTTTGAGGACTGTAAATAATGCATGAAACATACAGCACAGTCGCACTGAATAAAACTGTACTTAAAAGAGCAGTTGCCTTGAAAGCCTTGTTTTGACTGATTTTTATGAGGGAAATCAGCAGCATGATTCAAACACAGGCTCCTGGGCCAAGAGAGGCAGATGGCAGCTGTTCTTCAGGCTCAGACTTTAAAGGAAGAGTTTCCATTTATTTTTTTCTGAATACAGTTTCCAGTATCTTAGTTTATAAATATTTCTCTCAGATTGTGAATATGGGCTTGTTTTGTCTGTGTATATTCAACTCTCATAGCCCTGGGTAAAGTTACCCATTTGGGAATCAGAGAGCTCACCCTGGAAAACAAATCGAGGCAGCCTTAAAAAAAGATAAAATTGCTCCTCCAAGAAGTAGGAATATTGAAAATGAGATGATTTTGAGAGCCTTGGGTTTTGGATTTATAATAGAATATAAATTTTCTGAAAGAGTTTATTAGTCAATCTTTTAGCCAACAGTTATTTGCTATGGCCATTTGCTACATGACCCTGTTTGTGGTATAAGGAAAAGAGTTGAGGCTCTCTAATCATCCAGGGGATTACAGATACTGTGCAAAAGGAATCTAGCTTCGGGCCTGGCCCATTGGATATCCAATGAATGGGATGCATTATTATACTATTTATCATGTACCTTTACCTCTTTGGACCATTGTATATACTGCTTTCTCCATCTGGACTATGCTTCCATCCCTTTGTTGCCTTATAAATTCCACCTTGTTCAAGGTGCTACTCTAATGTTACCCCCTCCATGGAACCTTCCTTTTTCCCCCTACTCCTCGTTCCCAAGCACTTGGTTGGTTCATATTCCAACCAGCAATGTTTTCCAAACTTCATTCACTTATCTCTCTCTTGAGTTTTTTTCCTATAACCCATACACTTATGCCATTATAACTATATAATTTGCATATATTGACTCACTACTTTTACTTAATTTAACTTCATCGTATTCAATACTTGTAAAATCAAAACAAAAGCCAGAGGTGCTTATTGTTTTATTCAGCACATGAAAAATAAATATATACTATTAACATAAAATCAATGGTTTTTGTTTCAAACACAATCAAAAATCATTTCTCATATCACCGATGGAATGTATATCATGGTTTGAAAACCACTGGATTATGTATTTATTGTGGTGAAATAATGGACTGTTTAAATAGTCCCAATTCTCCACCCTCCCTCTATCCATACCCTTTACTTTGTCAACTTCATAGGGTTCTCCCAGTGTGGAAAGAGTGTAAGTCCCTCAGGCTTGGCCATATGACTAGCTTTGGCTAATGGGATGTACAAGTAAAGGATGACACACCAGGATTGAGGTGTTTGAGTGAAGTACCTAGGGTGCAAAATTTAAGGCAGTATTCACTCTTAGGGGTGTGTCTCAGGCCCTGGAGGCTTGAAAAAGCTACTGGGCTTCCCTCTTGAATTTCTTCCAAGACAATGAAAAGAACATACTGACTGGTCCCAGAAGAAATATGAGAGATATGAGAAGCAGAGCTCCCCGACTCTAGGTGCCCAAGTCAAGCTCAGTCTAAGGTAGGGCCCCCAGCCAACTAACAAGAGCATGAGCAAGCCAGTCAAGATCAGCCAACCTGAATCCAGCTCCCAACACAACCACTGACCCATTAACTATAATAGTAAACAATTGTGGTTTTTAGTCACTGAGATTTGGGGTGTTTATAATACATAAATTAAAATTTATATGTTTTCAATTCTTCATTTTGAATCCATCAAGGGGGAGGACTATTTTATATCTGTGCACACCTAGTTCCTAGTACTCAGGCGATGCTAGCCAAACAATTATTAAATAATGATTGATACTATTATCATGTATGGGATTTTCAACAAAAGCCATACACATTCCCATGCCAGGGTATTTACATTTGCTGTTCCCTTTCCCTGGAAAACTTTTCTCTCAATATCTATACAGCTCCCTCTCTCACCTCTTTCAGTTTTCACTAAAATACCATTTCATCAGAGACCTTCCTTGTGATAGGCACTTTATCTAACTTGTCACTGCCCAGCACTTGCCATCCCTCTGCCTGTGCTTCTTATCATGGGATATAGGGACCCATCAGAGGGGTTCTGGACAGGGGATTGTCAATCCTTTGCAAATGTGTACAAAATTGTAAACGTGGTACAAATGTTTTTCTTCAAGAAATTCCATAGCTTTCAAACATTTTTAACAGCATCAGTGAATGAAAATAGGTTAAGAACCACTGTGAGTGAGTTTTGTTTTTGGTCAAAGTACTGTCACCTCCTCACATATTATTTGTTTATCATCTGTCTCCCTGCAGACTGGAAGATCCATGATCACAGGTTATTATTTTTTTAATGCCTTTATTGGAGTATAATTGCTTTACAATGGTGTGTTAGTTTCTGCTTTATAACAAAGTGAATCAGTTATACATATACATATGTTCCCATATCTCTTCCCTCTTGTGTCTCCCTCCCTCCCACCCTCCCTATCCCACCCCTCCAGGTGGTCACAAAGCACCGAGCTGATCTCCCTGTGCTATGTGGCTGCTTCCCACTAGCTATCTAGTTTACATTTGGTAGTGTATATATGTCCATGCCACTCTCTCACTTTGTCCCAGCTTACCCTTCTCCCTCCCCATATCCTCAAGTCCATTCTCTAGTAGGTCTGCATCTTTATTCCCATCTTGACCCTAGGTTCTTCATGACCTTTTTTTTTTTTTAGATTCCATATGTATGTGTTAGCATACGGTATTTGTTTTCCTCTTTCTGACCTACTTCACTCTGTATGACAGACTCTAGGTCCATCCACCTCACTAAAAATAACTCAATTTCGTTTCTTTTTATGGCTGAGTAATATTCCATTGTATATATGTGCCACATCTTCTTTATCCATTCATCTGTTGATGGACACTTAGTTTGCTTCCATGTCCTGGCTATTGTAAACAGAGCTGCAATGAACATTGTGGTACATGACTCTTTTTGAATTATGATTTTCTCAGGGTATATGCCCAGTCGTGGGATTGCTGGGTCGTATGGTAATTCTATTTTTAGTTTTTTAAGGAACCTCCATACTGTTCTCCATAGTGGCTGTATCAATTTACATTCCCACCAACAGTGCAAGAGGGTTCCCTTTTCTCCACACCCTCTCCGGCATTTATCGTTTGTAGATTTTTTTGATGGTGGCCATTCTGACCGGTGGATCACAGGTTATTATACCAGTTGGTTTGTTCTTACTTTTTTTTTTTTTTGCAGTACGCGGGCCTCTCACTGTTGTGGCCTCTCGCGTTGCGGAGCACAGGCTCCGGACGCGCAGACTCAGCGGCCATGGCTCATGGGCCTAGCCGCTCCGCAGCATGTGGGATCTTCCCGGACCAGGGCACGAACCTGTGTTCCCTGCATTGGCAGGCGGACTCTCAACCACTGCGCCACCAGGGAAGCCCTGTTCTTACTTTTAATTTTGGTTATTCAATTCCATAGTTAATCTTTACAAAATTGGATAATCTTTATGATAAACCTGCAGCCCAGTGGAAGTCATTTTACCTGGGAGATGCTTGTAACTTTCCTCTGTCAAGGTAATGAAGCATCTTTCTACACATTCCACATCCCAAGCAGAAAGAAATCTTACAAAACAAACATCTTTCTTGGTCTTCATAAACAACCCACTTTTAAAATTGCCTTTTATTCAAAAAAAGCATTATTTTTGTAACTATCAAGAAATGTGCCATGATTCAGACAGACTCCTGTTTGAATGTCAGCTCTCTGTGATTAAAGTATATGGTCTGGAATAAGTGGTTTGATTTAAATCCTGCTTCTGCTAACTGACTAGTGGTAAAACTTTACGTACTTACATTAAGGTATTTACTTCCTATTTGTCTCAGTTCCTCTTCTTAAAAGTTAGAATAATAACAGTATTTACAGCACAGAGGTTTTCTGAGTATTACTTGACTAAACAGCTCTAAAGTGATTTGACAGTTCATTACATATAATAAGCTTTCAGCAATGTTCACTCTAATGACTATTACTAGTTGTGTTACTTTCAGTAAGATTCTTAGCCTCTCTTAGTTTACCACAGAAAGGGATATAATAGTAACTACCATCTCTCAGGGTTGAACAAGATTGATTTTGTGTCTGTTTCCATCTTCCAGAGCTTTTGCTATTACCGTACTCATGCTAGTGTTCAACCACAGCATTTAAAGTAGAGGAGAAGCTCCTTTAATGGTTCGTGAGTGCTGTTATTTAACTTCTTTCACATATTGTTTGATACCAGGACTGCCATGAATAGCATGATACCAGTTTTTGGTTTTGGAGACTCCATTAAACACTGTACATCCTTTATGTCACTGAACACTGACAACTTTATGAAGCAGGTATAACCTCATTTTGCAAAAGGGAAAACTGAGACTCAGAGAAGCTATATAATTTTATTAAAAAGTATATTTTACAAATACTAGCCCAGCCGAGATGTTTCCTTCTCTTATAGTATAGTAAGCTGTCTCCTGAATACCACCTCTAATTCCACTACGCCAGCACAGCAACCATTTTTATACCTCTGTGCTCTTTTGTCATATGCAGATTTTTCTTACAGTTGGCACAAAGGTAATTTCATTTTTCACTATTCACCTAATATTATTTTTTTAATATTATTAATTAAAGCTGTTATTAATTATTATATTTCTTGGCTGACAATTGGTACCACTGACTTTCCCCCATTTTCTGATGTTAATATTGTCTCTAATTTCTTTGTAATAATGGGTAATACCAAAATACCAAAAAAAACATGTTTGTGCATCTAGTATTTTAGTGCCTTTGAAAAATTTCAGTGGAAAAATGATCAAATACAAGATGTCAGCTAAATTATACAAAATGCTTTATGGTCTTGATAGATATCAATGAATTATTTTTTAAATGTGTTATGTCAATTTACTGTGTGACCAATGATGAGTGTACAAATTTTTGCACAGTTCTGTAGCCTTAAATATTTCTACTTTTAATTGTTAAGTTAATGGACATAAAGAACTTTGCTCTGTTTTTAAATTTTCATTTCTTTACAATGAAAATATAATAAACAAATTTGTTCAAGGTTATTTACACAGCCTTGTTTAATATTTACACCTTTGTGAATTATGTTTTGTGCTCTTTATCCATCTATCCATTGTAATCTTGATCTTTACTGATTTGTATTTCTCCAATAAAACTTTTTTTCTGATTTGAATTTGTGTAAACAATGCTTTAAGCTGTTGTCTCTGCTTTTCAGTTGCAAAATTTAAAAGATTATATTACAGATTAAATTATTTCTACAGGAGATAGAAGTAACTGAAATTGTGTTTAGGAGATAATATTTTTCTGACAAAATATTTTACTAGATCAAAAAAGTTGTACACATTTATAGGACATATACCCTAAATACGCATCACTAAATCCTCTTGTACCATATTTTTTCAAGTTGCCTTGTTTATTAAATTCTCTTAAATTTGTAAATAAAATTAAATACACTGGCACCTAACCATTTTGTGTAAATATCGCCTAAAACAAAATAAAATAATTTAAAAACTATGGATATTTTTAAAGAATTATTCATTTTTTGGATTGAATAAAGAGTACCAAATTATACATTTCATGGTTGGATATAGTTTTTCTAGAAGAGGAATACTATTCTATAAGTTATTATTTGCAAAGTTTTAAAAAAAACTTGTGATTTTTCATTTTACCTCAAGCTAGACCCATCTCCCATTGAATCTCTTTATAGATATTATATGACAGCTTCAAAGGTGTCATGGCAGCAACTGACTACCTTATAACTTATAATAATACCAACCCTTTCCTTAAACCTTGGATTTGAATGTTAATTAAGCAATTAGAGAGGCACAGGGGACATTTGCCAGATGATGCCTCCTGGTAGGGTTTAGTCAGCAGACAAAAATGATGAATTCTATTAAAACTGTGTCCAAATTTTAAAAAATCTCAAGCACCTAAAATAAAAACCACAACCACAATCACAAAAGCAATCTGAGCAACAAGAGATTGTTATGTTGAAAGGGGGCTTTTTTCATTTTTATGGGAGTGTTGGCAAGTGCTATTAATAAAAATAAACAAGAACTCTTCATGCAAGCTCTTCCTTTGTGAATCATTTTTGAACTGCTGATTTGAGCAAATCCTTCAGAATGGAACACCGTATTAAAAGCAAATCCATGAGGTACAGATGGAAAGGCAGCCTCTTAGCATATGTTTGGATTTTATGGATGAATGGTTCATTCTGATGTGCTCTACCTATTAATGAATTTCTCCTTCTTCATATAATCCAGACTAGATCACCCAACTCAAAATCCTCTTTTGCTGCATTTGATCACCTACCCCTTTATCTACTTATCCCTCAAAACCCAACCTCCAAGAGTAACCTGAGGAAAGGCTCTGGTACAATGACATCATCGTGCAGGGCTCCAGATACCCATTTACCAGATTTATGGATAAAATCTTTGGTTCGAAGGGAGAAGGCAGTAAGAGATCTACCTATATAGAACTTTAATATAAACTTGTACTAACACTCAAATTCATGATTTCAGAAATGTAATGACTTCAACCCCCAAGACAATTTTAATACCACCTCCCAGAGATTGAGAATTTTTAAGTGGAAGTTACTGAGGTTCTTCCATTAATCTCAATGTGTTTTAACCTCTTTTTTGGGTAGGAAGGCAGAGTTCAAGTAACAGCCCATTAAGCCAGAATGCTTCCACCATGCTAGACTGTTCGGGGGCGGGGTGGGGGGGGCTGTAAATCTCCCTTGTAACCTCGCTTCTATTGAACTCCTTGCACTCCAGTTCACCAGAAAAGTTAATATCTTTCTGAACCAAAAGTTTTTTTAAACAATTTTTATTAGAGTTTAGTTGATTTACAATGTTATGTTAGTTTCAGGCATACAGCAAAGTGAATCAGTTATACATATATATATCCACTCTTTTTTAGATTATTTTCCCATATAGGCCATTACAGAGTATTGAGTAGAGCTCCCTGTGCTATAAAGTAGGCCCTTCTTAGTTATCTATTTTATATATAGTGCTGTGTATATGTCAATCCCAATCTCCCAGTTTATCTCTCCCCCGTTTTCTCCCTTGGTAACGCTAAGTTTGTTTTCTACATCTGTGACTCTGTTTCTGTTTTGTAGGTAAGTTTATTTGTACCATTTTTTTAGTTTCCACATATAAGCATTTGAATGTAGATTAAGCTTTGCATTTCCAAAAATCAGAACCATGAAACTCAATACAGACAAATCAATATGCCAGGGATGGGGGAGGGTGCTTAAAAACTGCCTATTGTAGTTATAAAATCAACCCCACTGAACTAGAACAGGACATAAGAGAAATAAATAGGGTGAAATAAAAACGTCACAGTGTATCTCTTGTTGTCAGAGTTAAGCACTGCATTGAAATTTTTTTTTTCATTTATGTATCTTAAGTAAACCTAAGATCCTGCCAGACTGGGATCCCAAGTGGTGTATTTTTTTCTACATTGTACACACAGATGTACAATTGGTCAGTTCAACAAACATTTATAAAATGTTATATCTCAGACACTGTGCTAAACAGAGGGCACATAGAGGTAATAAGACATGGGTTTGCCTGTGGGATGGGTTAATCAATGGTAGGACACGTTAGACCCAATGAGAAAGTGTATGGGCTCTTGATGCATCTGAAGTGAGGATAAGGAGAAAGATAAATAATAACAAAAATAATAATATTAGCAGATCATATTCATAGAGTACTTACTTTGAGCCAGACCTGTCCTAAGAACTTCACATGTGTTAAGTCATTTAATCCTCAGAAAAATCCTCTGAGGTTGAATTACTCCCACTTTATATATAAGGAAAGTGAGGTGTGAAGAGATGAAATCATATGCTTAACGTCGCACAGCTAATTAGGGGAAAAGCAGAGATTGGAACCCAGCAGCTCAGCTCAAGTTCACTCTTAATCATCATGTTATTCCACTTCTCACCACAAGGGACAGAGGAGAGCAGACAGGCAGTTTTCCACTGTTTCCTCTCCTCTCCCAATTCCCCAAAGCTCAGGTAGAAATCCGTCCACTTTCCTCCAGAGGAACAGTGAACCGGTGAACTCAGTTGCCTTGATCACCAACACTCTCCACCCTCACAGGGCCTTAGTATCAGCTTTATCTTATGAATAATGAGTGAGGAAGAGTTGGAAGCAAGTCCTGAAAACTTCCCTTATTCTCTGACTTCCCCTGGGAAGATGCTAACAATCCCATTTCTCACAGCTACTTTTTGTTGCCGGTTGACTCATATAGTCATCTGATTTCTGCATCCTGTGCATGTCACTGTTTTTTTAAGTTGGCAATCTATCTGAAAACTTTCAAAGAAAAAAAATAAAAGGAATCAGCCACTGTCCATTTTGTGTTTTCTTTCCCTTCCCTGGAAACCTGCCTTCAAAACTCTAATGTTTGGAAAAAGTATTCAGAGAGAATAAAGAACAATGAAAATTCTGAATACATGAACCAAGAAAATGAAGTGTGATTTGGAGAGAATTGAGTGTTATGGCCTGGGAGCATTCCACTGGGATGGCGCCTGAACCTCTAAATCTATGGACCAATCATTCCTTCTTCTTTTCTCCTTTTCCTATGCAGTTTTCCCTGAATACTTGGCTTATAAATCAAACAGCTGCAACAATAGTTATTTTAGACCTCTAGTGTTAGTTGTTAAAAATACCTCCCCCTAAGGATTACTGCAACACTTGAAGCCTCTCTGATTAGTCCTGGGCATTCTGAGTAGGTGAATGACAATTTCTTGTGTTGTACAATTGGATGGAAATTGGAAAGTCAACACCCCAGCCCACACACACCCAGGCTAAAAAAAATCTCTTTGACCTGGAAGACCTAGTTTTCTCTCTGTCTCTCTACTGACACTCTGCAGTGTCTGCTGGTGCCTTCTCTACCCCATTTCCAGGAGCAATCTCTCAATTTCTGAGTCAGTACTGAGGAGATTCAGAGGAAAGTGTGGAGAATGACTAACAATGATTACAACTGAGCATCCACACTGTGTCAAGTAGTGTGTTAGGCATTGTTCATAAGGAAAATATTATTAGCTCTCTTTTCACAGATGAGAAAAATTAAGCAGGAAACAGACAGTGTCAGAAGTGATTGGACTGAGAATTAAGCCACCACTAGGAGGACCATACATCTTAGTTTACCTAGGCTATATTATTATCTTGACATTAATCTAAATAATCTCCCACACACACTTTGTTCTCAAATTTAGTCATAGGGTCACAATAATCATCATCCTGGTTTGAACTGAAATTCTGTGGCCTCAGCAATTCTGCTGGGTTCTTGTGCCCTTGTACCTTTTATTTACCTCCCACTTAGAATTTTAAGTGCTTCCACCCAGGCAGGAAATTTAGTACAAAAATTATGTAGGACTTAGATGCCCCTATGGACATTACCTTGTGTTTTTTCTTGGTCCTGGATTGGGCCAATTTTTAGAACTGAGTGTTAACTAGGTTGTCTCTCCATAGCTTCTGAGAGTTAGCCTGCCTAGTATTCAAACGTTCTATAGAACTAGGGACCTGCCTTTAAGTAGTTAGAAATCTAGTAGTCCAAGTTAAGATGCTGACCAAACCCTGTGGGGGTGGGGTGACTAAAATTAACTTCCTCTCGCTCTTGAACAATTTGGAGAACATTGCTCATATGCACAAGACAAGACTGTTGCTGATTTTGGTTGCAGTCTGACTTAGTTGGTTCCTATGCTTGGATTTAGAAAATGGGGAGAGGAGTAAAGGTGAAGATATAATAGCACCACTGGAGGAAACCGATTCCCCATGTGTCACCAGGATGATGCAGGGTGTTGTGGCTATCACGATGCTAACGAGATCACGGGTTACCTTAAAATCATCCTGATGTCTAAGGGAGGTGACAGACCCATGCTATGCTCTGCTGGCCAAAACAATCCTGGGAAACTCTCTTCCTTTAAAAAGAAAAGCTCTTTGGTTGTTCAAATGATCAACCCCAAGACATATGAGGAATTCTTTCATCCATTCAGCAAATATTTATTGAAAGAGATGTGCTGGTATTGAGGATCCAGAATCTTCTGCCCTGTAGAACATAGAGTCTGCTAGGGGACAAAGACATTTATCTTGTAGTTAGATATAAAATTACTGGCCATGTGAGAGCAATGAAAGACATGTACAGTGTGCTTGTAGTAGAGTATAACTGGGACTCTATGGGCAGTGCACCAAACTGCTTCTCTAAGGAAGTGACAGTTGGGCTGAGCTCTAAAGGGTGAGTTAACAGTTAACTGGGTGAAGGAAGGATAAACATTCCAGACTTGGCAAAGGGTGTGCACTAAGCTCTTGAAACATGAAAGAGGAGCTCATTAAAGAACTGAAAGAAAAGCTGAGCCAAGGAAGTTGCATATTTAGTCTAACGGAGTAGATTACAGTGGTGGGATGAGAATGGGGTGGAGTTGGGCAGGGTGAGAGTTTTCCAGATAACCTGTCCTATGGAAGGGGGACTAGCCTGTTACAGTTCCACCAGATAAAGGCTGTAGGAAAATATTTTAATTTAAAATAAGAAAGAACTTCTTGAGTCAATACTGCAAAAGCTGTGAGCTTCTGCCTCCCAACCTGTTTAAGTATAAGCTAGATCACAACTTCTTTAGAACTTCTTAGAAATAATAAAAGGGCGTCAGGCCTGTTGAATATTTAAGTCCATCTCAATAAGGTTTTGTGAATCAATTTCTTTCCATTAAAGATAAACAAACAATAGCAACAAAAAGCAAGCTAGTCCACTGGGGCAAATGTCTAGTGAAAAGATGCCATTAAAAATTCCCCAAGGATAAAGTAAAGTCTTAGAGATTCCTTTCTGATCAGGCAATTGAAAGACTTTCAGAAATCTCATTTCTGGCTAGAGTTGTACAGTCCTGGGAATACAGCATTTACATTTTAGGAAAGTTGTTTTCTTCTTTGCTTGTTTCCTCCCCAAAGGATATAAAAATGTGGAAAACACTGACTGACTCTTGGTGATTGTATGAGACTAGTGTCAGTAACCTGCTTGCAGCTGAAGTGTGATAAGAAAACAAGAGGACAACCAGGCAGCATCAATTTTTCCCTATAAAACTGTAAACTTTGATTCAACTATTGAATAAAGAATATAGGTGGACATAAAGTTTTTGTAAGGCAGCTCTGTTTTGATAAGTCCGTTCTTTTCTCCTAATTCCTTTTCATTTTATATTTTTCAATTATCTGGAATTTCTAGAATTTTCTTTGTGCATGGTATAGGGCATATCTACTCTTGCTAGACTGTTTACTCAGCCATTATTATAACTCAGCCATTATACTCAAGTGTATAAAAGAGTTATTTCTCTTGCAAAAACAAAAAGGAATACAAAGAAGTAATTTTCTTTATTATAGGTAACTAGAGTGGGTTTTTTTATAATAATAAACTAAAGTTGATATGAAATATCTTAATCGGTGGTTATTGAGAATTATAAAGTATCTTCTCTTTTTGTGCATCTGTGCTTTAGTTAATCCCATGCAAGAGCCCTGTGTGCCTTTTATAGAATCCCAGAAAAATTCCTTCAAGTCAGATGTCGGGTTTTATAGAAACATAACATTTTCTAATTGCCTCCTAGCCACACATATCTGAAGTACACAAATACACACACACACACACACACACACACACACACACACACACACACACACACACACACACACACACACACACACACACACACACACACAGACTAGCCTGAGGACATACCTGGTTTATAATGTCCTTATTCATTGTTGACCCAATCAGCTCAAAATGACTGAGAGATTTATTTTCCCCTGACTCTAACATCATAGAAGACATAGGTTCAAATTCTGTTTAGAGACAAGGAAAAGTGCTGTAGTCCTTTTCCATGCCAGCGTTTTTCATCTACATATACACGTTTTTGTTCATCTCTTTTACTGAGAGAACTCCTTTAAAGGTCTCAGATACCTTGGAATTCTCTAGCCCTTCCCAGCAAACATGCCATAGCATCAAAAGCCCTTAAGGTGGCCTTCCAGTGACTTGAATCTTTCCTAAAAGTCAGCATTTGCTTTGAGCTCCACATGAAAGTCAAACTTTCATTTAATTAAGCAATCTATTTAAAAACTGTCTATTATATTTCCAGCTATGAGGTAGGTACTGAAGATATAATGATAAATGCAATTTTGTTGTTTTCAGGTAGCTTACAGTAAGAAGAACCTGGTAAGCACACAAAAAATTAAATGATACCTAATGACAAATGCTAATAATAGCTAGAACAATGTACATGTCAGAGTTTCTTAATCCTTTTTGGGCCATGGACTCTTTTGAGAACATGATGGTTTGTATTGTTGCTATGAACAAATATTCGCCTGAATGCTTAGCAGCTTAAAACAACAAACATTTATTATCTCACACAATTACTAAAGGTCAAGAATCTGAAAGAGACTTAGCTGGATGGTTCTAGATTAGGGTCTCTGATGAGGTTGCAGTCAAGCTATCTGTTGGGGGCTGCTGTCAGCTGAAAGCTTGACTGGGGCTGGAGGATATGTTTCCAACGTAGCTCACACTGTGTGGCTACTGGAAGGAGGCCTCAGGGAGTTCCCTATAAGCTGTGGCAGAAACACTCAGTTCCCAGCCTCATGAGTCGCTTTGTAGGACTGATCACAACATGGCAGTTGGCTGTCTTCAGAACAATTGATCCTTGGAAAAGACAGAAGAGAAAGTCTTGATGCTGCTTGTGACCTAGCACCAGAAGTGACACACAATTACTTATGCAGTATTCTACGGGTCACACAGATCAACCTTGATAAATGGTAGAAGAAGACTACACAAGAGCATGAACACCAGGAGGCAGGGGTCTTTTGGTGCCATCTTTAGAGTCGACTTCTACATTCTCCATGGACCTCTTCCCAGAGAAATACACCATAGACCCAGGTCTAAGAAACCCTGTACCAATAGAAGGCCAAATACATAACTGTTCCTGAGGAAGCCAGAGAGTTTTAACAAAAGAGATAAGTTTAATCACAGCCTTGCAGAAAGAGTGATAATTTCATCGGTGAGTAGGGTAGACAGGCAAGCAGACACTCCAGGCAGATAAAACAGGAAAAGCACACACACATGAAAAGAAGTCACCTTGTATTTGCAAAACCACAAGAGGCCCAAAGGGGCTAAAGCCTATGAAGAGTGAGAAATGTAAGTCTGTTTCAGATCACGGAAGACTTTAAAAGCCATACTGAGGAGGGTGACTTTTATCCTTCACTGTGGAGAACGTGTGAAGCCATGGAAAAACTGACTGATCTACAAAACCCAATTTATATTTTAGGAAGATTTTTCTGGCCATAACATGGAGATGGAAAGCAGAGCAATCGGTTGGGAAGCTATTACATGCGTATGGAGACAAGACACAACAGTGACATGAGCAGAGAGGCAGGAACGGTGGAAATGGAAAGAGATAATTTCCAAGGGTTTGTTAGGAGGTAAAATGTATAGGAATTGGAAATGAATTGATTTGGGAAATGAGAGAAAATAAGACATGAATGAAGCTCAGGAGCTTTCGACAACTGAAGTGAGAGCTAGAAGAGGCTGTAACTGGGGAGAGGATAAAGCATCAATATGAGTTGAGATGTCTGATACGCATTTTCCAATGCATGTTCAATGGGAAAATACTCATGTGAAAACTTCAAAAAGTAAGTTTCCGTGGATATACTGGCTTAGACAATACTGTGAATCTTATACTGTTGGAGATGACAATGCACATCAATATATTAAAGATCAAAGTTCTTTTATTGTTTTTTTTTCCAGTGAAGAGACCCATATATTTGCAAGATAATTTTCCCAAACATATTTGATAATGGAACCTTTCTTTTGCTCAATCTCTATTAACATACTACAAATCGAGCATTCTGGGTAACAATGAACACTTTGTAATAATTTACAGTTGGCCTAATTCAACACTAAATGTCCATTAAGAAATTGCCAGAAATGACATTGCAACGAGGTAGTTAACCATTTTTTTTAGCTTCACATTAATCATAGTCAAGTCTTCAGGAACTAATCTTGATTTGGATTTACAAAAAGAATCAAATTGGTGTTTATTCTTTTAGATATTTCAATATTTGCAGTTCCCTCTATTGAAACCAATACACAATAAAGTTTTTAAAACCATGCAAAAAATCTTTGTACCTTGGAGGACAAAATGTATCTAGCTGAAAAATTTACCCAGCTTTTAGTCTGAGACAATAGTTATCTGTTGCTATATAGCAAATGTTAGTCCCCAGAGCACTGCCTCTTATTGAGGCTTTGAAATGGAAAAAATATCACGGCCCTGATGACAAGTAGTGTTTCAGCCAATGTTTTCCAAGTGAGTACTGCTTATGAGAGCCCGACAACAGGCTGACTCGTAGGTGTTCTCTGGGTTCTGAATCCCCATCTGTAAACTGAGGAGAATTTTTGGTGAAGCCAACTGCAAAGCTGAAAATCCACAATGGTTCCTGAAGCTAAACAGAAGGTGTTTCTTCTCTCATAAATAAATGCAAACACAGAAAATGACCCAAGGGAAAATAATTTGTAGTGGTTTTAAGGTTCAATTTTCTGTTGATAACTCCAAAGAGCCCAGCATGCTACCTGGAGAAGCAAGAGTACAGTGGTTGAGAGGTACAGCTCTGGAGGAAGGCTTGAACCCGTTGAATTCTAATTCTGCTCTTTATTGTTGTGGAACTGAGCAAGTTTCATAAACTTGTCTTACTTTCTAACCTATAAAACGGAGGGAATAATGTCTAGCTCTAGGGTTTTGGGAAAATTAAAGGGATAACTCATATAAGCCTTCAATTAATATGAGCTATTGTTGTTAATGAAAAGGAGGTTTCCACATATAATCTGGATCACCCTAACACAAAAAAATTACATAGATTTCACAGTGCTAATAAAATAATGACAACACCTTAGACTGGAATAGTGTTTTAGTGTGTGTGAGTGCTTCCACATCTCTAAGCCCATTTGATGAGAAAGCACACTTCTCAATAGAGCCATGTTAGCGAAGCTGTGTCCAGCCACCGGTGAGAAAAGAAAAGGCATAGTGAGCCAGGCAAGCTCAGAACCGACAGCCATTAGTGAGAAATAACAGATGGTGTCTCATTTTTTGCTATAGGCAAAGAGCCAAATGACATGACTAAATAGAAAGACAGCCCCATAGGATTGCATTTGGGCTCCTACTGAGCACGAAGCCTGAAAGCCAGGGACATTTTTAATAACCTTTCTTTGACAAGCTTAAAGCCATTTAATGTCTAAACCTGTCATACACATCCAGCCAGGAGAATAGGCCTCCCGAGAAAACCCCACAGCACACGGTCTCACCTCCCTGTGAAAAAATAAAAATCTCATGCACACATAAAAAAAATACAGCACATCATACAGCAAGGTCACCAAATTAGAATTTTCCATTTAAATAAAAAAAGCTCATTGCTCCTCTCAATGGCAACCTTCTAGACCTGCTTTCCATTCTGCCTTGAATGAAAAGTTGGGTTTCTGTCCAGTCATGATTTAAATAAAACAACAGAGCACCCATGCCTCCTTCAGCTGAAATTTTAGTTAAGTTTAATGAGAAGGAAATGCATTATAAATTATTATGTGCTGAAAGCCTGCACCACAAAAAGAAAGAAAAGAAACTCATGGTTTTTTTAGATATTGGGTTTCACTTTTTCATCAATACGAATGAAACAGTTGTTAATCACTTCTTTTTTAACAGCTTTTGAAGTTAATGAAAAAAATCAGTAATCAACATGATTAAAAATCATTATTCTGTTTATTGTTATAATATTGAGTAGTGGTATACCAGTGATTCTTCAAAAAAAAAAACACATTCACTGCAGCAAATGTATCTAATAAATTATATTTGTTTTCTGAGTCAGCTAATAAGAGCATTAGTGTGGACATGAATTTGATTTTCCCTGGAGTCCATGGCTTCATCTTGCCCCAGCTGTTTCACTTTCTTCTCATCACCAAATCATTTATTACAATAACTCTCCATGCCTTACTTTCCTATAGCTTTATAAGAATGCAAGCACATCAGAGATACCTCCATGCTGAGTAGTGGGTTTAAGGTTTACATTTAAATCCCACCTTAAATACTTGTCAGGAGGAAGGAGGCTGATAGAAAAAATAATTTTAAAAATATAATTTTGCCATTACTTAACTATATTAGATGAAAACTAATGTGAAAGGAAAATAAAAATGGAGTCGGTATTTTTAGGAGAGCTCTCTAGAAAGGAGCTGCGAGGCCATTGAGGAAGTATGACTTATGCACGTCTCAGCCTGGAGGGAATATGAACTTCAACCACTCCTTGTCTTAACACGGGCTCCAAAATATTTTCCAAATGTTCCAGAATCTCAAGGTACATATCAGACCCTTATTTAGAAAAAATCATGACAGCCATCGCTTAAAGACAAATATTTCCTTTCTTGTGTCAGAGTACAGCCTCATGGCTTTTGCCTTTATAAGCCCCTGATTCTTCCTCTTCCCCAGAATACTCTTTTGGTATTACCTGAATCTGTGTCTCCTGTACTCCAGTTTCTAAGACCCCAAATAGAGTATTTGTTCTTTGCAGCCTTGATGCTGGTTATTGTTCAACACTAATTTACAAGGTCTACAAGGGAAATAAAAAATCACCTTAGTAAAAATAGTCATAGTAATTCTACATAGTAGAATTCTATATAGTAGAATAGTACATAGAATTCTACATAGTAATTCTACATAGTGGTTCTACAGATTAATGGAATTAAACTTAAATAAAAGTTACACTCATTGCTATCTCTAGAAAGACCCAGCATAACTGAACATATTTTTCCTTTGAAATCTCTCATGTCAAAAACGTTATTTCATACTTGAAATATATCACTCTTTGTAAATTTAATAACTGTAAATTCCATGAAAGAGGCACTTTTTCTTGATTACCACTGTGTTTCCATGGCACTCATGTATGGTAGGTGTTCTATGAGTATTTGTTGAATATGTAATACATAATTGGCAGCAAAAGATGGGTAGTACTGTATAAGCACAGTGAAACAAGTAAAGCAATATGGAAAACACTTTATTCTGGCCGTACCAGAATAAGTTTTCAGTTAAAAAATGTGGGTCCCGGGCTTCCCTGGTGGCACAGTGGTTGAGAGTCCGCCTGCCGATGCAGGGGACACGGGCTCATGCCCCGGTCCGGGAAGATCCCGCATGCCTTGGAGCGGCTGGGCCCTTGAGCCATGGCCGCTGAGCCTGCGCGTCCGGAGCCTGTGCTTCCGCTACGGGAGAGGCCACAGCAGTGAGAGGGCTGCGTACCGCTAAAAAAAGAAAGAAAAAATATTTAAGCTCATTTTCTTATCAGTAAAATATTCTAAAGCCCTGGCTTTTGCCTTCTTTCCTCCCATTCTTCCTTTTCAGATGATGTCTAGGGTGTCTGTCCCACTGCATAACCTGGGATGTCCATGGTTATCTTGATACCCCACCTCATGAATGCCCTCTTTTCTTACTGATGAACCAGATACTTATTCTGCTGCTATCACTCCTTTCTGCTGTAAGCACTCCTGGTGGTTTTGTTTACTTTGCTGCTTCTGGTAGAAGCCACATAGTCAATCTTCAGAAAATGAGTAATGAGCGAATGCATATACTGCTTTTGTCGTCAGAAATAAAAATGGTATTTTTTTAAAAATACCATTTACACTGTGAATATTGTAACAATCTTCAGCAATTGTTGAAAACCAAACTGTAATACAGGCTAATATACCAGGCTAATTTTTCTCTAACTAAAAGTAAATATTGCAACATTAACTTAAAACATGCTGTTCTAGTAAGATACAATGACACATCCTATTTTGAGGGTTTGGAGACATGCATGGCCTCTCGATGCTGAAAGCCTGGAGAGTAGTCTCCAAGTCTACTTTCTGTGTCAATTGCTCAGCACTGAGTAAGGATTATTTTATGTAAAATAAGAAAACAATCAATAAACATAAAAATATATGCTTTTTCCTTGTCCCTTTTCTGTTGTTCAAAATCCTAGTTATCCTCTAAGCTACTTTCAATCCTTTATTTCAAAATATGTGCCCCCTAACAGGCCTCATAGTATTTGAATATATTGCTTATCATGGTCTAACCTGAATTACAGTAGTGCTTTCTCTCGCACTAGATTTTAAGTTCCCCAAGGGCAGGCAAGGCCTATGTATTCATCTTTGTATCCCTTGGTTTAGCACAATGCCCCGTCACAGTGACTAACATGGTGGGTTTATTGAGAGTGAAAAAAGAACCATAATCCATTTTTTTTTGTCTAGTCTATGGAGGCATTCAAGGACTAGAATATGTACAGCAATCTTCTCCAGTGTCTGCTTAAATATATCAGGCTTATAGATCAATTTTTCATACTCACCATTTCTGCACTGAATGTAACACATTGTTATGACTGGTAAAACACAATTGGCTTGTATACATATATCAAATCATCACAATGTACACTTTAAATATCTTCCAATTTTATTTGTCAAGTGTACCTCAGTAAAGCTGGAAAAATGTTTTTAAATAAAAGAATACCAGTTTTAAAAAGAAAAAAACTTGATTTTATTTATGAAATATAGTATTTATGTTCTGACTTTTGCCTGGTGCTCCTCTGGAGAACAGCCCCAATCCATTTTATAAGCTTGGATTAAAGTTGAAGTGATACCTGAATAAAATAATGTAAAAAATTCATTATAATAAAACCTCATGTAAATGTGTGTTGTTTTATAATAACAAAACTAATTTATGCCTACTCTTCAGCATAAGCCGTTAAACTCCTTTTATTTGATTAAATAAACATTTGAGGCCTCACTCCGCACTGTATCAAGTGCTGAGGATTCCAGAATGAATCAGGGAGAGAAGTGTCTGCCCTCACAGAGTTTATGACTCAGTGGGGTAAACAGAGGGAATGTGGGTTAATTAACAAATATTCATAAAAGAGCAAATAAAATGCTATAATTTTGGAATTACAGAATGCTAAAGGAGAAAATTTGAGTCTTTAATTTAAAAAAAAAGAATATTTATATTCATTTCTAATGAAAGAGTTCTTATGGAGAATGGCTATCTGCTGTTACATTTAGGTTAACTAAGCTCAACTTTAAATTGTTCTGACATTATAGGCACCTCCCCTTATGTCCCTCAAGATCTTAGGTTATAAAGTGGAGAATAAAAACTTGTATTAATGATTAAATAAAATAATAGTATTATAATCATAGTATAAAGTACTTAGCAGAGTTCCTGGAATAGAGTAATTGTTGATCTTATTGGATGTTTATGTGCCAAGCCTTCTCCTAGGTGCATTAATAATGGTATTTTCTTTCTTACATCTACCCAGTTAGGTGGATATTATCATTATCATTCCCATTTTAATGACTAGAACACTAAGGCTCAAAGAATTCAAGTAACTGGTTTAAGGTCACCAAGAAACTAGTAGTAGTGCAGCCAAGATCTGAACCTTGGTCAACCTGAATCCCAAGTACATGCCTACCTTTCCTATTACACACTTTACCCTCACTATCTCCTTAGCTCTTAATACAGCCCAGGTATTCCTATCTTTTCTTTTTTCTGACTGGAAGTTTCAAGGGGCTGTGGATCTGATCATCATACTTACCATGCTTTCCTCTACAGCATATTTTCCTTCTTGATATCCTCCACCGTTGCTGTATTCTCTCTAGCTTCATTACATTTTTTCCAATGCCCCAGTATACTTTGGTCTCTCTTTTTATTGCTTATAACTTGTAACTCTCCCTCTTTTGATGTTAACTTTGTTACCCCTTTCCTGCTACTAATGTTAGGACACAAAGTTTAGTGATAGAGTGCTATAGGATCTCAGAAGAATAGCATAGTGGTTAATAGGAATAATTTTTGGATTCAGATCAGTATAAGTTCAAATCTCAGCTCCAGTGCCATGCACACCTTCCTTAAATTCTCTTGCTTCAGCTTCTTTACTTGCAAAATGAAGATAGTACTGTTACTGTGAGACTTAAATTAGGTAATATTTTTACAGCTTTGGCATATGACTGGTACATAGCTAAGAACTTAATAAATGGCACTCCTGGTAAATATTATTCAGATATTTTTAATGAAATAACATGATAACTTTCTTAATAATAAAAAGTATTAAATAAAAATAACATACAATGTGGATAAAATAATGATAAGATTTGCTGAATATTTAAATCAGACATACGCAACTAATTATAGATCTCTTACACTACGTTTTTTATTTATTTTTTCTTTTTGCGGTACGCGGGCCTCTCACTGTTGTTGCCTCTCCCGTTTTGGAGCACAGGCTCCGGATGCGCAGGCTCAGCGGCCATGGCTCACGGGCCCAGCTGCTCCGCGGCATGTGGGATGTTCCTGGACCGGGGCACGAACCCGTGTCCCCTGCATGGGCAGGCGGACTCTCAACCACTGCGCCACCAGGGAAGCCCCTACACTACGTTTTTGTAACTCTGAACTTGGCTTAAATCCACAAACTTTTCTCACATTGGTAGTCAGCAATATTTCACAAGCCATTTTTCAAGGATGTAGGGAGGAGGTTGGAAAATAGGGTAGTTAGCCTCCTACAGCCTCCAATAATCCTCACTTCCTCATATTCACATCCTTATGTATCTCTCTTTCATAAAGAATCAAGGCATGTATGTGTGGTCAATAGAATACAGTAGGCGTGGTGAGTGACTTGCAAGGCTAAGTCATAAAAAGGACAGCTTCTGCCTTGGTCTCTTGGAATTCTTGCTCTGCTGCCATGCAATGAGGGCACTCAAGCAGTCCTGTGGAGACGCCTGCAAGGATAGAAACTGAGGCTTCCTGCCAACAGCCAGCACTGACTTGCCAGGCAATAAATCCACCTTGAAATAATTCACTTTAAGTGAATCTTCCAACAATTAACCCTTCAAATTCTGTAGCCCCAACTGACATCTGACTATAATCTCATAACAGACCCTTAGCCAGAACTTACTGAGGTGCTCCTGAACATACCACCTACAGAAACTTCAAGGTAAATAAATGATTATCACTGCTTTAAGGTACTTAGTGACGTGATGTGTTATTGATAACCAATACAGACGAGGGGAATTGATCCCAGCCATAGTCTCTTACCTCAGTCTTTGTGCTCCTTAGTACTTTCTGCCAGAAGAACCTCCATTTCTCGAAAGATCTTTGACCGCTTAGTCAACGATACTTAAGTATCTTAGAATATTTCCAATTAATACAGTATGTTCACCAGGTTTCTGCTGGATCTTGCTGCTAATACTTCTAAGTCACTTTGATTCTTAGCTCTGTTCTTCTTTCTTTTTATACTGATTAGGTGGATTAAATTTTTAGCATCATATTCTATCCATATCCTTTTCACTACCCAGCCTTTCTTGAGTCATATTTGCATGAAACATATATCTCACCAGCCATCATTTTAATCAGAGTGTCTTTTATGAGCACATTAAAGTAGATGAAGGAAGGGGATATATTACGCCAGGGCTTTTGCATGTTTGATTTGTGATTCTTTATCAATCCCATAAGGTCATGAGATTCTCCAGCAAGGGTCAGAAAGAACTCTGTGCTTATTTATTGGTCTCAATTATTTCTTATTTATTAGTTTTAGATCATACCAATAATCCTCTTAGAATGGATCATACATCAATTTTCCACATACTCCTTGCATGGTTAAGATGTTCAAAGGCTGAAAGTTCCTGGAAAGACAACTAAGATGCCCTAAGAGTTCTTTAATCACTAAATTTTACCTGATTGATCATAAGTAGTCAGTATGGTACAGAGAAAAACCACAGGAGACAAATTATCAGAGTCCTGTGTGACTCTGTGCAAGTTGATTAACCTCTCTGAGCTTTAATTTCTCATCAGGAAAATAATGCTTACCATTGTAGGCTTGTAATGATGACAAGATTGAAAGTTAGTCTAGGATACTCCACAAATGAATGGCAGCAACTATTAAAAGAACTCCTACCATGACTCAAAGCAGTGTACATTTCTCCTTAATTGCCCCTCAACATGCAAAGGTTTTACCTTTTATTCATTTTAGAATGATCGAAGTCTTTTTAGAAAATAAGGTGATTGTTTCAGTTAAACAGTTGGGAATCCCAGGTAAGGCACCTGCAGTGGTCCTAATTTGAGGTCTGTATAAATCAATTAAGAAGGTTACTTACACGTTAAAAGACTCCTCAAAGAGTCCATAAAACTATGTAATATGTCCTTCAGCTAAATGCTCTACATTTGTTAAAATCGGAATAGCTTTCTGGTTAAGGGCATATGTTATGGAGTTTGACTTCCTAGCTTCAAATCCCAGCTTGGCCACTTACTTCATGATAAGTTGCTTTACTTTTCTGAAACTCAAGTGTGTGTTTGTGTGTGTGTGTGTGTTTGAAATGAAGATAGTAATAGTACCTTCTTCACAGGTTTTTAAGGGGAGTAAATATGATGATACATGTTAATTACTCAGCACATTTCCTGACACAAAGAAAAACTCAACAAGTCTTAACCATTGAAGTCCCAAGAGATTTAATGCTGTGAGAGCAACGAGCTCTTATGTCAGCTTAACAATTTACCTGGCTCACTTTTCCACAAGTAAAAAAAGCCTGTTATCCTTTTACCTTTCTCATTAGATGAATACCTTTCCAATAGATCCCCATACAGCATAGGGTACTGAAATGTTTTATGGTGCAGTTTAGGAAACCATATTGAGTTCATTTATAGCCCATATTGAAGTGTACCTTAAACCAAAGAAATGTCTATCACTCTATCATACTATTCTTTTGAAAGAAGCTAAAACTAGATAGTTAATTAGGTATAGTTCAAGTTTCTTCCCTATTGAAAATCTGTTCTTGTCAAATGTCTTAAAATGATATATGTCTTCACCTTTGATGATATCGTGCTCTGGAAGTTTGTTCCAGATGGCCTCTGAAGTTGATTTGTTGCAATTTATAGATTAGCAGACATATTTCAAAGCATTTCCATCCATAGTTTCTGTGTTAAATGAGTGAGAACTAGGTCAAGTTTCTGGGTGTTTCCTTGACTCAGCCACCATCACTGAGCCAGATTCCACTAAAGAAACCCTAGCACCCTCAAGCTGTGCACACAGATTTTCCAAGGGCGAGTTATGCATCCCGTGTGGAATGAGGTTTATAACATTCACAAACCCTCTCCTGTACAAAACTGTAACTAAACTAGTATCTGCAAACCCATGGCAATTAACAGTCGGCTACGGCTTTCATGAATGAATACATGGTTGTACAATTAGCATTGTTTATCTCCAATTTCATAAGGAGAATTTTGTTAAACCAATGAAGGAATTGAGATAATAGGAGACAAAAGTTTTCATACTTTTCATCCCATAATTTATGACTAGACCACGCACTTGAGACCAGGAGAATGAAATAGGAAGAGATGGGAAGAGAGACACCACTTCAATAAGTCTCTTAAGTGTTTCTGTTTGTAAACGTTTTCTTTTATTCTTTTTATGGCCGCGCCAAGTGGCTTGTGGGATTTTAGCTCCCCGACCAGGGATTGAACCTGGGCCATCGGCAGTGAAAACAGAGTCCTAACCACTGGACCGCCAGGGAACTCCCTGTAAAATTTTGTTATCTCAGAAAAATAAAAACAAACAAACAGTAAACATAATCCCACTACCTACCAAGCCCACATAACTTACGTTGACATTTTTAAAAATAAAAATAATACATGCACATGACTTAGCATTTCTTATAGTAT
>NW_020175186.1:4185957-4264859 GCF_003031525.2 Neophocaena asiaeorientalis asiaeorientalis
GCATATATTACATTCTTAAGTGCATGTATTTTACTTTATACACCCAGGGTCAAAACTCAAATGCCTACAGAATGCTGGTAGGTAATACAAGTGAGTGACTCAGGACAGGTATAAGATAAACAAAACAAATTCGTAGGGAGAGGTAGTTGATAGGTCACTAGTTTGTACCAATCAATAAATCTTAAACTGCTAAGGTTAGCTTAAGGTTCATATATTTAGTCCCTCATCCAAAGATCTTATAATGCATCATAATGATTTTGATTATTGACTTTTACAAGGCAGAGTAGTTTAGGAGCAACTTTTTCTGGATTCAAGGAATGATAAAACCAACAGTCATAATAGTTAATATGAGATAGTTCATTCTGTTTCAGTTACTGTGCTAGTAGTTTCTCATTCAATCCTAACAGCACCTTATGAAGTAGATATTATAGTTTTTCTTATTTTACAAATGAGGAAACTCAGAGTTAAAAAACTTGCCCCAAATCTGATTTTCAGGACCAGGATTTGAAGCCAGGTTAATCCAGCTACAAAACTAAGCTCTTAAAAACTTTCTATAAGCTCTGAGCTCTCAAAACATAATAGATACCTCTCTCACTTTCCTACTGTGAGCCTGCACAGGCAATATGTAGTTTTTAGATAAGAGTACTCAGATGAACACTTCTGATTCTCATACGTCCCACAATATGAGGGGAATAATAGTCTGTTTTATAAATGAATTTTAAAGATGTTTATGAATGATTTAAAATGTTTTAATAATGTGAATGTCTCTGAATAAATGTTAAGAACAATTTTTTCTCCAAAATTTACTACAGATCTTTAAAATAATTTGGTTTTATAAAAAATATCAATACTTTAGATTACCAAGTGACCATATTTTAATTAATCAGATTTTTCTCCTACTCTCTATTTTTCTAAGAAATTAACTATTCCATCTGTCATTTACCCTTTTTCTGAGGTATGAATTTAAAAATTCCTTTCATGGAAGTCTACAGATCCTTTCCTTCTGCATCTAAGTTGCTTTAAATGGCAGTCAATGTTCAGATTGATGACTTTCAGAACTATAAAATTACCACCATCAAATATTAAATGATACTCCCACTCTTGCTAAAGTAACCCTCCATCAAAAATAAAATCCACCTATTGGAAGCATCTGTTCATTTGAAAAGCATAACTATTCTACTAGAAATTTAATAAAAGGACGAGTAACAATAAGGACGAAATCTGGAAATGGATAGTCAGAGAAAGTTATGTACACCCAAGCTCAACAATGGAGAATCAATGCTTGGTAAGATGGAATGTTCATTTTTGGGGCCAGAAACATTGTGCAGGAAAAATAATTACTGTTATGGGAAAAGCAAACCCCTGGGAGAGAATTTTCCAAGGGCTTAAGCCAAGGCCTATAATGTTACTATTATTTTCTATATAAATATATGTTCTGAAAATAGATCGAGGGTGACAATACAAAGACCTGATTCATTAGCAATATCCAATAAATAACAGCTGTGACACAAACCCTCTCAGAGCATCTAATCATGAGGCAAATTTTGCTTGTAACATTGGCTCTCACCAGAGTTGTCAAGTTATTAGTTTTGAAATTTATAGACTGGTTTTAGTAGACTCAATATAGCCAAGGCATATAAGTTGGTATTGGAACAACCTTATGGAATATTCAATTGACACTCAACTGTAGATAATACCAGAAACTGCATATTATAATTCATGTGTATAAGGGTGTATGTATAAAACTTCCACAGAGAATCAATTTATTAATTCTTTCATGGAATATTTATTGAGTGACTACTGTATACCAGACCTTGTTCTAAGGCCCAGAGAGACAAACAAGGAACAAGAGAGACAAGAAATCTATGCTTGTAGAGATAATATTCTACTGGAAGGCGATATACAATTAAACAATAAATGGGAAGATGTATGCAAAAATATAACAGAATAATGCAATAGGAAGTAACTGGTCTCAATGTATAGGTAGCTTATTTCTGGAAGAGCCAATTGCAGTGAAGGCTGTGTTGAGATCTAACTGTCAAAAAAGAGACACAGACGTAGAGAAAAAACAAATGGACACCAAAGGGGGAAAGAGGAACTGGGATGAATTGGGAGATTGGGATTGACATATATACACTAATATGTATAAAATAAATAACTAATGAGACCCTTCTGTATAGCACAGGGAGCTCCATTTCACTGTACAGTAGAAACTAACACAACATTGTAAAACAACAATATCCCAATTAAAAAAAAAAAAGCCAGATATGCCTGATGTATCAGATATGCCTGATACATCGTGCTTATTTCCTTTTGATCCACCTCTGGTTTTGTGTTGGCCTTTTAAAAATTTTTTTCAAGTGATCTTTTATGACTATCTAAGTCTGAATCTTAAAACTTCACAATGCATGGATCTCGTCATCCTTTCTAATTCTCCTTCTTAATAGTTAGATGCATCCCTATAGTGAAGCTCCATATCTAACAAGCCACCTCAAAGAATGAAGGTCTCCTCGAATCTTCCAGGCAGTACACGTCTTAGAGTGTGACTACCTGATTGTGTGGGTTGATAAGGTTTTAATTATATCCTTTTGGGAATATATTTTTGCCTTAGTATGAGACTAAGCTTATAGTGAATATAAAGTTGTAGAAAATATTGTGCAGTTTCTCTAAAAGGTTGAGGAATGACAGATTAACTTGTATGAACAGAAGAGCACTCCAATTTTTCAAACAGTGGAATATTGATGCCATTTTACCTAAGGGGATTGTAAATCCATTGGTTTACTTCCTTAAATAGTCTGCATATGGTGCAAAGAATTCTTAATCAAAGACTAATGGGAAAAGTGAGAGCATGAATAATTTTATTAATTAATTCAGCTGAGATATTCACAACTACCCTATATATTTCAAAATTGTGGAGTAGGTGTGTTAGCCAAACAGTCTAATATTGTGTCTTATGTGAGAAAACAGATTCATGACTCAGATTTGCATCTTAAAATATTACACTGGTTTATCCCGCATTGCCAGTCATTAACATAGTTGAAATTCCTGCTCAAATAGTTATTAGATAAATCATTAAACCATGAAAAATTAAAAGATGTTCCCAAATGCCCAGAACTCATCATGGAACATATAATGAATAGAAGATATTTTCATTAATCATTCATACACTTTTCTATAATGACTAAGGAAGTAGTATACTTAGAAATTGAAACATATTTCCTATTCCTTGTTTCTATAATTTTGTCACTGACCTTTTCTGTAGTTTTCATTTTGGTACTTAAACTTCCCAAGTTATTTATTTTTGCCAGGTATCTGAACTCTAACTTAAGAATTTAACATTTTAATTTCCTTTATAGAAAATGAAATAAGAAAACAATAGTGTATAAATGTCATTTCTTTCTTTCTTTCTTTTTTTTTTTTGCGGTACGCTGGCCTCTCACTGTTGTGGCCTCTCCCGTTGCGGAGCACAGGCTCCGGATGCGCAGGTTCAGCGGCCATGGCTCACGGGCCCAGCCGCTCCACGGCATGTGGGATCTTCCCGGACCGGGGCACGAACTCGTGTCCCCTGCATCTGCAGGCGGACTCTCAACCACTGCGCCACCAGGGAAGCCCTGTTATTTCTTAATTATTAAAACATTCTTGGTTTTGTAACAAGGTTCTCTAAGACTAGAGTGGGCCATATCCTACTCTCTTGATTGACTTGCTCAACATCTTTTCCAGTCTTCCTATTATAGTGCATTTCTGTACACAGAGTCTGGAAAGGTGAAAATAGAAGTTCCCAGACTCATTTGAAGCTAGAGTTCCAGACATGATATTGGTATGGAAGAGGAGAGAATTAAGGAGATTCTTGATTCTTAAGGAGACAATCCAGATCTCAGGCTTTCATTTTACAGGTGCAGATCTGCAGGTAAAACATGGATCTAAAGCCAACCTTTCCTGTAGTTTCCTCCTGACCTCCATATCACTGCTAAGCAATGATTTTCTGGAGGCAATGATGTATTAGAAGTAACAGCTTCCTGACTGGATTGTAGATGAGGTAATATGGTACCAGATCCAGTAGCTGGTATAACGATTTCCTGATTCCCCAGCTTCCTTATTGTGGAAGAGATAGTAGTTCCCATAGTAAGTAATTCTTGCAGTTTATTCTGGGAGTCTTTCCTAGAAAACCAAGGCTAGAGCTTGCTCCTCTAGCCCTCCTAGTGATTCTATAAGCACCTAATATGCCGTTTTAAATCTCTTTCTGCTCAGCGACCAAATAAGGGTAAGTTTTCAATTTGGGCTGAGATAAGAAATGAAGGCTCTGTTTAAGTCTGTTAGCTTAAATTAAACTCACTTTTTCTAAACTTTTAAAGAATAAAAGCAGAGATTAAATTCTAGCTGGTAAATGTTTATGACTTTAAAGATAGAAAGAGAAATTTTTCTTTTTACTCAATTATTTTTTTTAATTTTAAGAGGGATCACTTTATAAATTTCATGGTTAAGTTCCTACTCAATTTCTTCCATTCAGCCCCTGATTTTGGTGGAGTTAATCAAATGAAAGTACTTCAGACTGAGATGTCAAAAATTCTACTTGAAAAAGGCTCTCATAATCCTGGGAGGGAGCTCTCAGCTGTCCTCCCATGTCAAGAAAAACTCCTGCTCTTCCCAAATGAGAAAAAAATATATATATTAGAATGCCTGGATTACAGATACTGATTGGGCCTTATTGGCTTACTGGCTCCTGACAGAGTTAATTGCACCCATGTGCATGCTATGATGCTGAATAGGTAAACTAAGTCTTATTTCTTCCAAGCAGATTCATCTCACTCTTCGCTCCCCATTTCTTCTCTGTATGCTACAGTACTGTATTTCTTCTGACTCAGAGACCAGCTAGAGGTAAGTTTTCGATTGGGCTAAGACAAAAGATGAAGACTATTTAGATCACAAATCTAAGCTGATTTTCCAACTGAGTTTTATCAGAGTGCTACCTTAAGTAATGTCAGGCATTTCACATATAATAAAAAAGCAATGCCTATTCTGCTATTGTTTGAATGTGGAGCTTCCTGGGGGACTTCTTGGGTCATGGACAAGGAAATAGTCAGTTATTCTTGAGTTCTCAGTAATCATATTATCAAAAACTTCACCTTGAGTTCTAGACTGAGGAGTGGGGAAAAGAGTTCTTTTCATTACTCTTTTGGTAATCGAGTAGTTTTATGGACATCTGACAACCTAAGGCTTAAAACGATAAAATGGAAAGAAACAGTCTAGCTGCGTCCAAGATAAATATTCACACTTAGCAAGATAATATTTGCATGAATCCTTGACCTACTTGTGTAAAGATAGTTTTAGAGCTGTCCGGTATTGTGCTCAAACCACAGGGGAGTTTAGCAAAAGCAAGTACAGAAATGAATAGGACTCCATTACTTCTTGAAATAATCGAGTTCTCATTATTTTTAATGCTGTTCTCCCTTTAAAATAGACATCGAGTTTCCATTTCGAACAGGTACATCAGGGTAAAAACAAGACCTCCTACTGTTTACCTGTGGTACATACCTAATCAGCCAAGTACATTTTATCAACTGTAAACAAATGCTAAAATGCTAGTGTCCTTTAAAACATGAGTAATTTTGGTCTGAGATCCAAGGTCAGATATACCATTCATTGTCTGTTTTACAATATTTTATAGAGAGATAGATAGATGATAAATAGATAGATAGATACATAGATAGATAGGTACATAGATAGAAAGAGGCTAAGTGAGGCTAAAGCCCAAGACTCATGTTGCCCAGTTAGAGTCTTCCTACCCCTTGCAGTGAATGATAGCAAATGCAAGAGATCCAGGATGTGAAGTGTAGATCTGAGTAAGAAACTGAGATTAATGAAAATCAGGTATAACTTTTCTAAATGGTAGATTTCTCTACTTCTTGTGTGACTGACTCTATGGTTTACAGTGGTTTACACAGTGACAGTCTGGCTGAGAACCTTGAAAATTTTCATTGGTTGACTCATCTGAATCCCAACTCAGCTCTAAACACGTTAAAGGCAGGAATCAATTTTAGCACTTCTCCCAAGTGCTTGCTCATAGTCAAATTTCAAGGAGAGTTTGTGGAATGAATGAACTAGCTGTCAGTTTGATTTCCATCTAGGTTGATGACATCAAGAGCTCTAGCCAAGTGCTTCTCAAACAAATGTGAATATAATAACCTGAGAATTTTGTTAAAATTCAGATTCTGATTGAGGAGATCTAGGTGGGGCGCAAGATTCTGCAGTTCTAATAAGCTCCCAAGTGATTTAGATGTTGCTGTTCCTTGGACTACACTTTCAGAATCAAGGGTCTAACTCCTAAGGGGTTTATTTATGTGAGACAATGCTGCATAGTGATTAAAACAATGAATTGGAGTCAGGGAGACACAAGCTCAAATTCTTCTCCTGTAATTATTAATGGAGTAAATACAGGAAAATTATTAATCTCTCTGTGCCATAATTTATACATAAAAATTTGATAACAGTGTCAAGATTTTATATGGGTATCGTCTTTAAATAAAATTACATATGAAAGTATTTAGCAGAGTACCTGACATATGGCAAGCACTCAGTAATTGGTAGCTATGCATTCTCTTTATTTTTTCCCTGCCTCTGCCTAAGGTTATACGTTCACAAAACTCTTTGTAGGCTGAGTGAAGTTAAACCTCAAGCCTAATCTTGCCAAATTTGCTTCCCCCCAACCCCCCTGCAGAAACTGCTAGCAAATGCAGGAAACTCAGAGTTGTGAGGTAGGTCTGAGCGAAAAGGCAAGAAACAAAGACCTGAAGATCCCAGATAGAAATGTAGGGGTAATTACTGAAAAAAAGCAGTTTTACTGTGAACAAGAAGGAAAAAGGCTAAAGAAGAACATATAGAGAGCCAATCTGTTTAATGGGGAAAATGAGCACCAAATTTAAAAACTGAATTCAAAATGCTTCTGTTGACATATATACACTACTATGTATAAAATCGATAACTAATAAGAACCTGCTGTATAGAAAATAAATTAATTAAATTAAATTTTTAAAAAAATGCTTCTGTTTGTCATGTCTTAAGTCAGGTTGCCCGCAAGAAAGACCTTGAGTCAAGGATTCATTGTTAAGGAGGTGTTCTCAGGAAGACTCATAAGAGGGTGGGAACTGACTGGGGAAAGGGGAAAGCCAAACAAAAGTGGGCTGGCTCTCAGGCAGTCTCACCAAAGGAAACTTCAGGGAATTCCCAGAGTGTAAATTTGCCTCAAAGCTGTCCTGATTTGAGGAGAGAGAGCTGGAGTTTTATTCATTGGTTTCAGGCTATCCCAGAGAAGTGGGAGAGACATAAATTTAAATCCCCACACACTTCTAATTGTCCACAAGTGCTGGCAAAGCAGGCCCCAGTGCCTGAAAGCAATCTTCCAATAAAGAGCCACAGGTCTGAGAGGCTTAAAGCCAAACCATACAGAAGGAAGGGAAGGGACACAAAAATGATAGATGCCAGACTCTGAGATATTAAATTACAAGGGAAACTTTATTGTTTATACCTTCCCAGGACAACTGCTAATAATGAAAGTATTCATCTCTGTGATTCTTCCAGTGCTTACGGCTTCTTACTGTGAGATGTTAAACAGAAATGCCAATGGTTCCTGAAAGTCGGGATGATTTTTCAGCATGAGTTTTTATGTTGTTTTACTTTTGTTTCATTTTTTAAAATCATTCCTTACTAGAGGAGTAGTGAAAGTAAACAAGATGAGAGACATGTCAGTAGCACTCACATATAGAAACTGGAGTGAACAGTAGCTGTAGCCATGTTGCTTAAAACCTAATATTTTAGATCAGAATGGAGAATGTCCAAAATGACATGCAGTAATGAAACAAAGTATTACATCAAAAATATGGTTAATCTATATGACTTTAAAAATTGTTTCCCTCCTTTGTTTGCATTCCCACTTTATGAAATGAATGAACTATCATGGAAAACATAGAGCTGAGTTAGTGATCTAATGAATGAATTTAAATAGCTATGGAAATTTAAATTGCATAACTTGACTGGCAGAAACTTAGAGGCTGAGGGTAGAAAGAACTGTCTTAGGGTAAAAATAAACTGAAATGTTCTGTTAATTCAAGCACTCAGCTTTAGCCCCATATTTCACATTGCCCACAAACTGAATCTGAAGTGAAAAACTAGGCATACTTGAATATGGTTTTTGTACTTGTTACCAAAAATACTGAAATTGAAAGAAAAGGAGAAGTTGCCTTTTCCCAAGGACAAGAAATATAGAATATTTTCCCCTGAAATGTTGATACTTCAGTTGGGTAAGGCAAGCTTTAGATTAACCCTCAAATAGCTGAAGCTTTTAAGAAACCAACAAACATAAGTATGTGTGTATGTACATGTGGGTAATGTATATATTTGGTGTATATACATATATATAAAATCATATTTTTCAAATAAAAGAATTAGAAAATGTAACAGAATAGCTAAGAAATTCTGGATAAAAATAATGCAAGGAAACATCTTACCAGATATCAACTCACATTATAAAGATATAAAAATTAAAACAGAGTAATTTTAGTAAAAAAAATAGTCAAGCAGAATAGAGAGTCTAGGAGCATGTGCATGAGAATTTTAGTATATAAAAAAGTTAACATTGCAAATCCATGGGGAAAATATACACTACTTGTTGAGTAGTGGTTGGATAATGAGAGCTCCATTTGTACCCACTAAAGTAAAAAATAAATTACAGTTAGAATAAAGATCAACCTTAGGTTAAATATAAACAAAAATATGCATAAGAAACATAAAAACAAAAAACTATAAAATTTTGAAAGTAAAGAAAGATAGCTTTGATAAGGTAGGGGAAGTTTCCATAAGTAAGCAATCAGAGACTGTAAAGAAAAAGCAGAACTGGCTTTTAAATACTTAAAACATCATTACGATGAAAGATGCTATAAGAACAGTTAAAATATTAGTCAGTTTGGAGAGAAAGTATTTGGAACATTTTTAACACATAAAATACTAGCATCTCAAATAAAGAAGGAGGTTTAAAATCTGTAAGATAAAAATAGGGTAGAGGATAAGATATTTCACTAAAGAAGAAATACCTATGGGTAATTACCATATAAGAGGTGCTCAATGTCACCGATAATCAGGGAAATACATTTTAAAGTGAGTAGTTAGCATGTAAGATATGAATAATTCATATAAAATTTGATAAGTCAATTTTTGTATTTTTATTTAACTTTTGAATAAGTAATATATTCACATGGGTCAAAATACTATATAATAAAACTTCCCACCCAGTTTCCTGCCAACAGTTTACCTTTTACAGGCAATTAATTTGATGAATCTTCTATGAATTTTTACAAGAATATTTTATGCATTTACAAGCAAATACATAATGCTCAGCACTTTAATTTTCACACAAACACACAGAAAGCTTTCTCATTCTTTTTTATGACTGTATAGTATTCCATTGTATAGATGTGACATAACTGATGGATATATAGGTTGATTATAATGGTACAATAAAAAATACTATACATAAGTTGTATCACATAGATGTGACTATATCTGTAGCATAAATTCCTAGGAATAGAATTGCTGGATCAAATGATATCTGTACATTTGTAAATGGGTATAACCTTTTGAGGAAGAATTTTGGAGAGAGCTTTAAATTTTTTAATTGTTATGCCTTGGGACCCAGGTGCTATCCCGCAGAAGTACTTTTAATATTACAAAATAATGTCTGCAAAAGGATGCATATTGCAGTATTTTGATAGCAATAAACTGAAAATCTAAATGTCCTTACTATGGGAATGATTTTATATATTTATAAAATATATATAATATAATGATATATTCACATTACAGAATACCATGCAGTGATTAGAAGGAATGAGTAAGGTCCATATAAACAAAGATGGAAATATCTCCAAGACATATATAATTAAGTGAAAAAAGCAAGTGACTGGACAATATGTATCACATGATTTATGTTTAAAAAAAAGACATCTTTTCTGTATGAAAGGGTACACACTAAATTGTTAAATGGGGCTATCCCTGAAAAATGAAGAGAGACTGGGTACAGGTGATGGAGCAATGTGAAGAAAAATTTTATTATTTTTGCTGTTTGTATGGATTTAAATTATTTTTGAAATTAAAAAATAAAAATATTAAGAACACCATCTGAGATGTGAGAGGCAGGGACCTAGGTGAACTCTCTAGAAAAGGTCAGCCTCTGAAATCCTATGCATGGCCACACTCTGAGACCCTAAGGTGGAGATTGCCTATTGCAGTGGATGAAAAGGTGTGTCAACAGGAATGACAGCCAAGGCCAGCACGAGCAGGAACACAGCCTGCCTTCGGTAGGACATATGGTATCCCCATTGCGAAAGTGCCTTTTCAGCTAAAAGTAATAAATCTCATATTAAACTAAAAAACAAAGAAAGCATAGCCACAGTCTTTGAATTTTTAAATGATAAAATGTGATAACTTTGGCAAAATATATAAAATCCATTTTATATAAAAAGGAAAATGTGGAACTAATATAAATAAATCATGTTTTATAAGTTTTTTGCAATTGACTGCTTTTATGGATCTACCATATGAGCCTATACTTACACCTTATAAATGTGAAAAATAACTAAATCAGCAGGAGGGATTTCTTTCCCTCAATAAAAGAACCATATGCCAGGTAAAAAGTAAAATAATCACATCCACCAATGTTGTTTCTGAATCATTGTTCCCGCTCAGTCACAGAACTCTAGCCCAACCATACCATCCATTTTATGTAATGATATAGAGTGATCTTTACTTATGTTGTGAATCAGTGGAACTAAGCTAAGGACTGGGACTTTCTGTCACTGATTTAATCGTCACAGAAATATTAGTGAAAATTTAGACGCAGCCCGTGTTAAACACCTGTGTACATGCTCCTATTCTGTCATCCCAGTGGAGTAGTTAATCAGCAAATATGGAGCCCTGAGGTAGTGTCAAAATCCTCAGCTCAGCCCTGCAGGCAGTAGTTACTATCAATCAACGAGAATTATCACCAATCCAGGTGAAAGTCAAAAAATTCAGTTTTCTATTTCAATTTTTCCATTACAATACTTCCTGTATATCAAGATATTTTGTTCTGTTGTTGATTTTGAGAGTTTAATAGTTTTGTTACTTTTGATAGTTTATGAGAATAATGAGAGAATCACATTCAATAGAGAAATACTTTCATTGCAATCCTCACATGATTTTTTTGTTCTTATACTTACATACTATGAGTTAAATGGAATGTAAAGAACCTAACAATTCACGCAGTATTTTTTTAGTATTCTATGTTAAAAAAAATTTATCTTAACTAAGTTAATTAAAAATTTTTTTTGATTTATACTTTCAAAGCCAGAAAGATCAGTCTTTTTCTCACTATATTGAAACTAGTCATTAGTAAATATTTACCATATAAGATCATCTTCTTTCCAAGGCTCTTGACAGGGAAACATGATTCGCAAATACTTCAGTACAAAAGGAAAAGTTTAACATGAGGTTTCATCCTCTTTTGGCTTTTATCATTTCAGAGCCAGCTTTTAAGTTCTTTTTTATTCTTTTTTGGTTTGCTTTTCTTTTATTTTCAGTACTTACAGATAAGAAAAAATAACTTGATTAATATTTCCATGCATTCTATTTATTATCAACTACAAATATATTAATAAATAGAATTTTAAGAAAAGAAATCAATCAAATAAGTAAAAGCTTACTTGACATAAAACAAACACTTAGCAAATATATAGCTTAGGGTCCTGGTTAAATTTCCACTGTCAAAACAAATTATTTATTAATTTCTGTTAACCTGCTTAGTTTTAAAGCCTCATAGTTACGAATGGCTGAAATTACTTTTTATAACTTTCCGTAACAGGAAACTCTAAATTTTATAATTTTGTATTCCATTGTTGGAATTTAATGTAATTTAAGTGTTAACATAGTTTTTATAAGTAAATGTCTTAAACTATACAATGAAAGTGTTTATCTTATGCATTTGCTAATTTCTTGTTATGTTCAGAGCCCTACATAGTAAGAGTTTTGGTAAGGTATTGACTGACTGAATGAAGGAAGAACTAAATGCATGAATGACAAAATGAATAAGGAAGACTGGGTTCTTTTGACAAATAGATGTTATGTATTGATGTAGTTATTTAAAGGATGATTAATTGTAGCATATTATGCACTGATTTATAAAATATATTGTGTGTACTTGTTGGGCTTATTTATAATGGACTCATACTCTGTTTTCATTCTGTTACCACACAGATGCTCAACATTTTAAAAACTCTTAACCATTTTACTAGTGAATTATATACTATAATAAAGTTAATTATAAATATATTCCAGGAAGTGCTAACTGTATTTCCTCGATTTAAAGTCACATGTTGGCCATGTTTAATGGGGTGGTAAACTTTTCAATATCTGGCTTCGTGTAGTTCAGGAAATAGAGTAGTTGTAGAACCTGCCTCTAACTTAAACGGTCCTCACAGACTCTTCTCTAGCCACCTCTTTATTCTAGAAACATGAAGATGTAGCCAGAATTACATGAAAACAACATTCACACTCAACATTGAATGATAGTGATGAATGGTCTGCATGGCCAAAAAGCTGTCTCAGCAGTTAAAATATGAAGAGATTTGACAAGTGGCATACAACACTGGAAATTTGGGACCAGAAAGTTTTCTTAAATTCTACACTCTGTATTACTCATATGTACTCAGTAGAAATATGTCATCTCTCACATAATCATTGTTCTTCCCTAGAAAAATAGATGTATTGACCAGAATAATGACTCAAAAGCAAAATATGTGTAGAATAGAAAAACAAGTTTTGTTAATTATATCTTTAAAAATTAGAACATATAGCCCAAATAATCTATTATGTTGAGTATATTTTAATGTGCGCTCAGGTTTCATTTTAAATGTTATTATTTGCATTGCTAAATTGCTTGGTGAGCTTTTCCAGACTGATATGTACATTAGGAGCACAATTAAACCAATGCTGTGGAAATTCACTGCCATTAATTTAAGTAAAAGTGTTATCAAAGGTAAAGTTTAAAAGATAATATATCAAGCTACAAATATGTGCTTCAGATGTAATCTAGGATATTTATCATATTAAGATAAAAATGTTAATTAATAAACATATATTCACTGAAGGACTGGAGAATCTGTCATTACTTCTCTTGAAAATGGCCTAGAGAAATGTGATTTGATTCAATTATTATTGAGTTAATATATTTGTTATATTATATACAGTCTGCATAGTAAAATCTATAATACATATTAATAAATTCTAACAAAACTACACACAATATTGCATTATTTTTATTGTTGGAATTTACTCATGACTTCAGTAAAATGCTACTTTATCACAGCTAGAAATCAAAAAGCAAAAAACCTTATATCTCAAAGTTTGAGAACACTTGAGAAAGTTTTTACCACAATTGTTTCATGTGACCACAAAAATATCAGAGCAATCAGAACACAGAAATCATTGCCCAATTAAAAAAGGAATTATATTTAAGAAGATGTTACTTATCAGTTACAAAAGGCAAATGTGTTGAATCATGTAAAGAAAAACGATCAGATTAGGAAATTTGTTATCAAAATCTACCCTTGTGTCCCTAATAATACTGGTGTTGTGAAATGCTCTAAGCAAAAAATGGTCATATAGTCTTATTTGGGGAAAATACCACATTTTCTTTTTGTGTATCTTTTGCTTCTATATATGCTTGCCTACATATGTGTGTTTGTGTGTTCATTTCATATCTGTCTTCCCCATTAGTCTATAAATTTCATGATGATGGTATTCATGCTTATTATATTCAGCCAAACTGATAAATATTCTCTCCTTGCCCAAGTTTAATCAGGCTCCTCTGAACTCTCTTCTCAACTTGGCCGTGACTTTTAGGTCTTCTTGTTTGTCTCTGCATAGTTCAATTTTAGCAAAGATCCTGTTAAGTCAGTTTAACCAGAATATCCCAGTCTTGATATCTAATCACCCACAATATCTGGTATGGTTCCTCATCTTCCTACCATTGCTCAGGTGATATATGATCACAAATTCAGAAGCCTACTTCTTGGTTAGCCAGAAACCACCTTACCCCTGATGTTTATTCTTAGTCATTTGTCATCTACCAAACCCCCATCCTGCTTCTTGACTATAAAATCCTCCCTTTTCCTTGTTGTATTCAGAGCTGAGTCCAATCTGTCTCTCCTACTACAAAAAGTCCATGGCAGTGGTCCCTATACCTATCATTGACGGTGCTGAATAAAGTCTGCTGACTGTCTTTAGCAAATGCCATGAATAATTTTTTCTATAGCATAACAAAGAGTAAGCCCTCAGCAACACCTTCTTCTTAAATTTTAATAGAATTAAAATGTTTTTCAGTTGGAAATCAATGATGTGTGTTAGCATATTAATAGTTCTAACTAGTTCTTCATATAGAAAACTATTTAATTTTTAAATTTTTATATTTTGTAAGTTGTTGACCTCCTTCGAAATTGGTATTAGTGGAATTCGTTTTGAAGAATTGAAATGCTAAACTAAATGCAGCTTTCCAACTCTGGCAACTAATGTAGTCAATATGAAATATAAAGGTAAAAGTAGAAAAAAATGGCTGTGAGGATAGATATCCAAATCAAATATATTTTTAGGGCAGAACTCATTTTGTAATCTATGTAGGCATTAAGCAAGCTTTGCTGAATATGGTTATAACATTGGAGGATTTAACTTAGTTTTTAGTTATTTGAATCCCATACACGTATTGCTACTTATAAATGAGTAAAGTACTACCTTAGTACTATTCTTTACTTACATATTTTTCTCATACATATGTTAACCTAAGGTATATCTAAATTCAACATGAGCCACATTAAGTACTATGCTCTCCTATGATATTAGTAGCATCTATATGATAACTGATAAATAGGTATGATGATAGATTTCTTTTATAAAGTTAACACATCCATATCTTTGAAGAAAGTTATACTTTTCACTAGACAACATGTTTTTACGTAGATTCAGTCACAGGCTTAATCTTCTAGACTTTGAGGTAAATAAATAAATTATATATATATAATTTTATATATATAATGTATATAATATTTTGCCTTCTAATTTTCTACACCTGCATGTACCTTTTATATATTTTTCTGTTATTGTTATAGCCTAAACTACCAATAGTAATAAAAATATGTATTTGTGCTCCTTAAGGTATAAACTCTAGGAGTAAAATTCTTAGTGATAAAGCAAAATATAATTTCAACATTTCATCAAAATATATTCAGTGGATATGTCAGTCAAATCAGTAAATCTTCCAAAGATGAGTCAATCATTTCCCCCCAAAATCAATATGTGTAAGTTAAGTAAAACTCAGTTTAAAAATATTCTCTTGTAACTTTAAAAAGTTTCCACTTGCATGAAAAGTACTATAGATGCAGAAAATATGTGTTTTGCATGTTGATGAGCTACTTATTATGCATTATGAAGGCTCTCGTAAGAAATTACATCTTTGATTTTTATCTTTTTGTGTAACTCTAAGAAATTGGAAGTTAATGGACTACTTAAATAGTTCTTGTGCATAGGAATCTCAGAAGATATGAATTCTTATTTCCCATATTTTATAATTCTAGCACAATAACTCATGTAATACATATGTGGTCAGGAACAGATCTTTCTGTACACCACTTAAAATTCTATTAGGATGTCCCAGATTGATTTAATCTCTCTTCCTTTATACTTTCATGTATGTCCTTTACTATTCTGCCTTAAAATTACTTATGCTATCTCCCTCATTTGTGTATTTCTGAAAGCAGAGAAATCAATCTCAAAGGCTGTAGTTGCATTGCTAGGTATATGAAATAGGATAGAAATATCTGAATAATGTCCTCAGATCCCTGATATTTTTTACTGGAACTATTCCTTAAACATTGATATATACTGTACAATTTTCAGAAAATATTATATTTGGCTTAAATTTATCTTTTGTGATTATAATGCTTTTGATAATAGTTAACTTCTTTAATTTAGAATTTAGAGATGTATTTTCTTTTCAGCTTAAACTGGAAATATATGATAGCATTAGCATATGTGACAAAAATTAGTACTCCTTTTGCAAACAATTGAAACTATAATCAAATCCTAGCTATTTTAGCTGTTCTTGATTATTACCTATACCATCCATTTGGATTATTCTTGAATATTGCATATATGATTTTAGAATATCAGTAGATGAATAAGATATATATGGTTTAGAGCTGTGCTGTTCAATACAATAGCCACTTAGTCATGTGTGACTATTTAAATTTAACTGAATTATAATTAACTTTAACAAAATTAAAAATTCAGTTCCTCAGGTACACTAGTATATTTCAAGTACTTACTTGGCACATGTGGCTACCATATTGGATAGCACAGATTATTTGGGTTATAATTATCTTTGTCACTATAAAACATTTCATCATCACAAAAGTTCTATTGCTCAGTTCTAGACTAGAGAGTTGAGATAAAATCAGGTATAAGAACAAAAAGATATTTTTCCTGAAGTCACAGTGTTGCATATAAATAATTCAAGTTTTTCTTTACAATCTCCTTGATATTTCAATGACAGAGACAGCCATTAGATAATAAATAATGTTTCCAGCACCCTTTTGACAGATGTGACATGGATGTGATTATCTTTCTGTTTCTTTAGGGCACAACATGCCGTGAGTTCACTGTGGGACTATGCCACTAATTCCCAAGATTCCATCACTCTTTTAGACACAAACATTTCACTGTAACTGAAAACCTAATTTTTCAACTTGTTTGATGTGAAGTAATTACATTTCATCATTACTTGCTGCCAAAGAACAAGGAACCTGCATTAGATAAGGCTTACTGATATTGGATGGTTTTATCATGAGAAAAAATATATGTATTTGCATACTCAGTGCTCTTTCCCCTATAATTTAATATGAAGTTGTCCTGCCAAGGCCTGAAAAATCCTTCTGGTTTTATGATTTCTCTTTGCAGATGACCCCTCATTATGGTTATTTCATACCTTTTTTCTTCTTAAGGTCCCACTTCTTTCCCACCATCCTCACTTAGAGTGTATGACTGTATAAAGTTTACTGGGATCAAAGTCATCTACCTGTGCTTTCACATATAAGTCCTCTAATACCTTTTGCTTCAACACGTTCTTGTCTTCTGTTCTCTCTTCTTGTCTTCTGTCATTCTTGTCTCTGTGCTCTGCCTTCCCTGATGTAGTAATTTTAGGTGAAAGAGAGCTTATCTTCTCCAAAATAACTTTTCCATCCACTGCCTTGAATTCTCTCCACTCTTATTCTTTCCCTAACATCATAAATCTCTAACTCTTTCCTGGTTCCTCTTCATATCAGATAGGATTATATAGTCACAAACAACAGAGATTGTCCCTGGTCAGACTATGAAAAAGAAAACTTATTGGAAGCATATGAATTTCTCACAGACTTACAGAAATAGTTGGAAAAAAACAAGAAAGGGCCAAAAACCAGGGAAGCTCTAAAGATCCAGACGATGAGCTCAAGTCTGTCAGGACACTATGATTAAGGTGAATTGACTCCAGATATTTTTTTCATATTTTGGCCTAGAGGAGAGCAGAGTACCTTAACCAGAGCCCCACTGGATTTTGTACAAAGGGAAAGTGTAATTTTCCTAAAGCAAAAACAGGGTGCTATTACTGGAAGAGATTCTGCATTCTAGAAGGCATAAACTACAAATCTACATTACTCTCCCCATTCAAATATGCACAAAACCATTTTAAATACACACATACACAAATACACATGCTAAAATACTAACGCTTGCCTCCTACAACTTTGGTTCCATGATAATATATATCATTCACTGAGCATTTATCATATGTAAACACTGTTCTAAATATTTTACATACACTATACCATTTATCCTTACAAGATTCTGTTGGTAGGTACTATTATAATCCTTATTTTTTTCAGATGAAGAAATCAAGTCTGTTCCAGTAGTGTTCCAATCTGTTCCAATCTGTACCTGCCTGATTCCACATACTGGGTTCTTAGCAAATAATCTGTAATATTTCTGTTTTTAATAAGTCAGTCAGTGATCTGTGGTCTGTTTCCTACCTTTTTGTTTCATTGACACGTTCTCTTTAGTCTTCTAAAAACTGTCTTATGTTCCTCTCAATCCCTGAGAAACTACTTCTTCTCAGTTTATCAAAAACCTTTAGTCATTTCCAAGGCAGTTTCCATTCCTTTTATCCTTCTGTTTCCAGATGACAGCATGGATCATCCTCTTCTTAAAATACTCTTTCCAGTTTTCATGACCTCATGCCCTTTTTGTCCTCTCATCTTTCTATACATCAACTCCTAAGATCTTTCTTCTTTCTTTTGTATCATAACTCTTATAGACTGCTCAGCATGCAAGATATAAGAGCTGAAGACCAAAAGCCCAAGGCCAAGGACAAAACTTTTATGCCAACTTTCTTAGAGAGTTAATCCAGTCTTATACCCATCATTTCTCAGCGCTAATTATGTCAAACGCTATATATCTATTTCTAGCTCTTTAAATTCTAATTTCATATTTTCAGCTGTCTGCAGAATATTAGCCTCCCAAACTTATAGATAAAATATATCTTAGTTGACTGCCTTTTGGAATATATCTATATTAGTATCATTAGGCCACTAAATCATGTCAACTGTTTAAATTATTTCATGAATTTTACCTAGATCATTGAAATTGCCTTTTAAATAATGGAATGATGATTGTTTAATTAATATTAGTCCTAGATTTTCCCCAGTCATTCTGATCTCCAGGACTGAATATGTCTAAACAGTATACTTGGCTCAGCTTGCTCACCCAGCAAATCCTTACCATTGAGTGGAGCTTAGAAGAGAATTTAACAGTCATAAGACCAGTGTCTGGTATGACGTTTTGAGTCATGAACATCCACCTATATGCCCATAAAAACTCATCATCTTTAATCCCTGGTAAGGAAGGTGGTACCATGCAGCAAGCATAGATGTATAACCTTGACTAAGTTATTTAACCTTCTATTCCTCAGTTTTTTATCCATAAAATGAGGAGGATAATGGTACCTATTTTATGTAGTGCTGTGAAAAAATAAAAAGTGGATAATTAAATAAATAAAAAAGTAATCTCAAATAGTGATAAGTGCTATTTTTTTCTTAAGATTTTTAGAAATTTCATGTAATGTCTGAAACATTTATATTAACATATTTCCATACAAATAACCCAAAGAAAGTTCAGTATTAGTTGTTTTTCTTGTTTTTTTTTTTTTTTGTTCTGCAGGTCCTTATTAGTCATCAACTTTATACACATCAGTGTATACATGTCAATCCCAATCGCCCAATTCAGCACACCACCAACCCTACCCCACCGCAGTTTCCCCCGCTTGGTGTCCATACGTTTGTTCTCTACATCTGTGTCTCAACTTCTACCCTGCAAACCGGTTCATCTGTACCATATTTCTAAGTTCCACATACATGCGTTAATATACGATACTTGTTTTTCTCTTTCTGACTTACTTCACTCTGTATGACAGTCTCTAGATCCATCCACGTCTGAACAAATGACTCAGTTTCGGTCCTTTTTATGGCTGAGTAATATTCCATTGTATATATGTACCACAACTTCTTTATCCATTCCTCTGTCGATGGGCATTTAAGTTGGTTCCATGACCGGGCTATTGTAAATAGTGCTGCAATGAACATTGGGGTGCATGTGTCTTTTTAAATTATGGTTTTCTCTGGGTATATGCCCAGTAATGGGATTGTTGGATCATATGGTAATTCTATTTTTAGTTTTTTAAGGGACCTCCATACTGTTCTACATAGTGGCTGTATCAATTTACATTCCCACCAACAGTGCAAGAGGGTTCCCTTTTCTCCACACCCTCTCCAGCATTTGTTGTTTGTAGATTTTCTGATGATGCCCATTCTAACTGGTGTGAGGTGATACCTCATTGTAGTTTTGATTTGCATTTCTCTAATAATTAGTGATGTTGAGCGGCTTTTCATGTGCTTCTTGGTCATCTGTATGTCTTCTTTAAATGGCCTTTACTATGTTGAGGTAGGTTCCCTCTATGCCTAGTTTCTGGAGAGTTTTTATCATAAATCCTTGGTGAATTTCGTCAAAACTTTTACTGCATCTATTGAGATGATAATATGGTCTTTATTCTTCAATTTGTTAATATGGTGTATCACATTGATTGATTTGCATATATTGAAGAATCCTTGCATCCCTGGGATAAATCCCACTTGATCATGGTGTATGATCCTTTTAATGTGTTGTTGGATTCTGTTTCCTAGTATTTTGTTGATCATTTTCGCATCTATATTCATCAATGATATTGGTCTGTAATTTTCATTTTTTGTAGTATCTTTGTCTGGTTTTGGTGTCAGGGTGATGGTGGCCTCATAGAATGAGTTTGGGAGTGTTCCTTCCTCTGCAATTTTTTGGAAGAGTTTGAGAAGGATGGGTGTTAGCTGTTCTCTAAATGTTTGATAGAATTCACCTGTGAAGCCATCTGGTCCTGGACTTTTGTTTGTTGGAAGATTTTGAATCATAGTTTCAATTTCATTACTTGTGATTTTTCTGTTCATATTTTCTGTTTCTTCCTGGTTCAGTCTTGGAAGGTTATACCTTTCTAAGAATTTGTCTATTTCTTCCAGGTTGTCCATTTTATTGGCATAGAGTTGCTTGTAGTAGTCTCTTAGGATGCTTTGTATTTCTGCAGTTTCTGTTTTCACTTCTCCTTTTTCATTTCTAATTTTATTGATTTGAGTCCTCTCCCTCTTTTTCTTGCTGAGACTGGCTAATGGTTTATCAATTTTTTTGTTTGTCTTCACAAAGAACCAGCTTTTAGTTTTATTGATCTTTGCTATTGTTTTCATTTATTTCTGCTCTGATCTTTATGATTTCTTTCCTTGTACGAACTTTGGGTTTTGTTTGTTCTTCTTTCTCTAGTTCCTTTAGGTGTAACGTTAGATTGTTCACTTGAGATTTTGCTTTTTTCTTGAGGTAGGCTTGTATAGCTATAAACTTCCCTCTTAGAACTGCTTTTGATGCATCCCATAGGTTTTGGATCGTCGTGTTTTCATCGTCATTTGTCTCGAGGTATTTTCTGATTTCCTGTTTGAGTTCTTCAGTGATCTCTTGGTTACTTAGTAATGTATTGTTTCACCTCCATGTGTTTGTGTTTTTTATGTGTTTTTCCCTGTAATTGATTTCTAATCTTATAGTGTAGTGGTCAGAAAAGATTCTTGATATGATTTCAATTTCCTTAAATTTGCTGAGGCTTGATTTGTGACCCAAGATGTGATCTATCCTGGACAATGTTCCGTGTGCACTTGAGATAAAAATGTAATCTGCTGTTTTTGGATGAAATGTCCTATAAATATCAATTAAATCTCTCTGGTCTATTGTGTCATTTAAAGCTTCTCTTTCCTTATTTATTTTCATTTTGGATGATCTGTCCATTGGTGTAAGTGAGGTGTTAAAATCCCCCACTATAATTGTGTCATTGTCGATTTCCTCTTTTATAGCTGTTAGCAGTTGCCTTATGTATTGAGGTGCTCCTATGTTGGGTGCATATATATTTATAATTGTTACATCTTTTTCTTGGATTGATCCCTTGATCATTATGTAGTGTCCTTCCTTGTCTCTTGTAACATTCTTTATTTTAAAGCCTAGTTTATCTGATATGAGTATTGCTACTCCAACTTTCTTTTGATTTCCGTTTTCATGGAATATCTTTTTCCATCCCCTCACTTTCAGCCTGTATGTGTCCCTAGGTCTGAAGTGGGTCTGTTGTAGACAGCATATATATGGGTCTAGTGTTTGTATCCATTCAGCAAGCCTGTGTCTTTTGGTTGGAGCATTTAATCCTTTCACGTTTAAGGTAATTATCAATATGTATGTTCCTACGACCATTTTCTTAATTGTTTTCGGGTTTTTTTGTAGGTTCTTTTCTACTCTTGTGTTTCCTGCTTAGAGAAGTTCCTTAGGCATATGTTGTAGAGCTGGTTTTGTGGTGCTGAATTCTCTTAGCTTTTGCTTGTCTGTAAAGCTTTTGATTTCTGCATTGAATCTGAATGAGTTCCTTGCCAGGTAGAGTAATCTTGGTTGTAGGTTCTTCCCTTTCATCACTTTAAGTATATCATGCCACTCCCTTCTGGATTGTAGAGTTTCTGCTGAGAAACCAGCTGTTAACTTTATGGGAGTCCCCTTGTATATTATTTATTGTTTTTCCCTTGCTGCTTTCAATAATTTTTCTTTGTCTTTAATTTTTGCCAATTTGATTACTATGTGTCTCAGTGTGTTTCTCCTTGGGTTTATCCTCTATAGGACTCTTTGCCCTTCCTGGACTTGGGTGGCTATTTCCTTTCCCATGTGAGGGAAGTTTTTGACTATAATGTCTTCAAATATTTTCTCTGGTCCTTTCTCTCTCTCTTCTCCTTCTGGAACCACTGTAATGCAAATGTTGTTGTGTTTAATGTTGTCCCAGAGGTCTCTTAGGCTGCCTTCATTTCTTTTCATTCTTTTTTCTTTATCCTGTTTCACAACAGTGAATTCCACTATTCTGTCTTCCAGGTCACTTATCCGTTCTTCTGCCTCAGTCATTCTGCTATTGATTCCTTCTAGTGTAGTTTTCATTTCAGTTATTGTATAGTTCATCTCTGTTTGTTTGTTCTGTGATTCTTCTAGGTCTTTGTTAAACATTTCTTGCATCTTCTTGATCTTTGCCTCCATTCTTTTTCCGAGTTCCTGTATCATCTTCACTATCATTATTCTGAATTCTTTTTCTGGAAGGTTGCCTATCTCTACTTCATTTAGTTGTTTTCCTAGGGTTTTATTTTTTTCCTTCATCTGGTACATAGCCCTCTGCCTTTTCATCTTGTCTATCTTTCTGTGAATGTGGTTTTTGTTCCACAGGCTGCAGGATTGTAATTCTTCTTGCTTCTCCTGTCTGCCCTCTGGTGGATGAGGCCATCTAAGAAGCTTGGTTGGAGGGACTGGTGGTGGGTAGAGCTTGCTCTGGCGGGCTGATAAATGCTATTATTAAAGTAAAACAGACATATAGCAGAGTTAATCTAGTGTGCAGAGGGTAGGTCGTGGAGGGAGGTCTACTTCATACAATCAGCAGCCCAACCAACAATCACCCAGCTCATATTCCTCCATCTGGCACACAAAAATACTATGAAATACTTTGTCAAGTATCTTGCCCAAATCATAAGTTTTGTCAATGGCATTGCCAAGAATATTAGCCTAGTAAACCTCACATAAATGAGATAATCTTTTTTTCATGACTTGTTCTTAGTTAATCTTTGTTGGCTGCCACTGATTACTTTGTCCTTTTGCAAGTGCTCACCAAAGCATCTGTTCAGTGACTGCTTATGAAATTTAAAGTAGATAGCATAATACTTGTTTTCTGTATTCTTCTACCTGTGCTCAGATTATATAGAAAACCCTGGAAAGTTACTTCTTTAAGTTTTATCTTGCTGTTATGACTCAAAGAAAAACTTATTCTGATATTTGTTAAAATGGTAAGGAACACTTTATTCAAGGCTATTCCAATAGGGATATTGCATTGGGGAGAGAGAGCAGATTCAACTTTCAATACAGCAAAGACAGCTGGGGATTCATAGCCAGTTAGAAGAGTGAGGGGGAAGTGAATGGATAATTTTAAAGAGGAGGCATCAAAGACAAGGGGATCTTTGCTAAACTGGCCTTATAAGATTCTTGCTATAGGCAAGCCAAGGACTTAGACATCAAAAGTGGGGGATGAAGAAATTGATCAGATATCAAGGGTGATCAAATAGCAAGGGTGGGGAGATGACTTAGCAGGATTATTTGCTAAGACTGGGATGAACAGGCTAAAGACAGGACTGGACAGCAGCCAAGATTGAGCATTGGTTGACAAGAGGGTTCAAAGGAACTTAACTAAAATTTAGTGGAAGGGAGAGTCTTGGTCAACTTGAAGTCACCCATTTTAGCTGTTACTTTCTCTCTGACATGGTATGGGATCAAAATTAAAAACAAGGGAATTCCCAGGTGGTCCAGTTGTTAGGAGGGTATGGGTTTGATCCCTGATCAGGGAACTAAGACCCCAAAAGCCGTGAGGTGAAGCCAAATGAAAAATTAAAAACAAAGAAACCCAAAAAGAATAATGACTGGCTATGAAGTGCATGAATGGCAGTATTGCCAAAGATTTTTTTTTTTTAATTCTCCCTTAGCAATTTCTGGACTCCGTTAAAGCTTAACTGTATATCTCCTTTGGAACAGCCTGAAGAAATGGTTATGGGGACAAACACTGAAATAATATCCCATCTTCAAAATGTTATGAGTGACCATTTCTTGAAAGTTATTCTACAACTGTTACTGTTTAAATTATTCACTATGTGTAATTATATCTCCAAGAAGCTATTGTAAATCAGATATTTTTGTTCACATCAGAGTTTCTGAATATAATATTTAAGTATAGCAAACAGATTTCTATGTATTTAATTTAATGCAAAATAGGACATTTCAGTAATTGTTACACTTTTATTTCTTTCTTCTAACCTTAACACTGTGTATTTTTATGTATTTAACCATAATTTGGACACCAAGAAATGTAAAGATTTACTTGATGACTAATAGAAAATGTTAACCAATATGTAATCTTCAAAGACAAGCCAGTAGTCTACAACTTCCAGTTGCAGAAAGGCCACAGTCATTTCTACTTTCTATAAGTCTTTCCTGACTCAAAAGAATGTTTGAAAGGAACTTGGTTTGGTACTTCCATCTCAAAGTCACAGACAATTCATTTTCAATTATAGATCTAATTATTAAAAATATGTCATTCCTTCTAAACTTTAAAAAAGAAAAACAACTTCTGGCAAAATAAATAAATAACTAGATGTGTATGCATGTGTGTGTATATATATAAGAAAGTTTGATTGTCAATTATATATAATTGTTAATAACAACGTATGTAGATTTTGTTTTTATCATTCATCCAGTTGTCTGGGTTTTTTTGTTGTTGTTTTTTGGCTTTTCTCATCTTTGTGCCTTCTGCTGTTATAATATATATTAATAGACAAGGGAGAAAATGTCTCTGATTGCTGTGCAATTGCTCTCAAAGTAGACATAAATCAGTTCCATAGGGTCTACAGATCCACCTTTTAAAGTAACCAAATCAATGCTGATGAGTATAAAAATTAATGTGTCTAGTCACCTTGACCGTGGCTACCAAATCAATTGGATAGTGGCAATATTGACATACCTTTATTTGTTTTATTTTGGGGAGATCCCAAAATAATTTGACAGTCCAAGGACATCAAATACCCTTCTATTAAACCATCCTTATCCTCCACATTTATCTTCTCTCTTATTTCTTTAATATTTTTATCTCACATCTCAAACATTTCTCTATGTCAGTAAATTAAAATTTTCTTTATTAGAATTTTATTTTCTTATTAATAGTAATCTACTGTTACTTCTATAATAGTAGATTTATTTGGCTCACAAATTATTTCTTCAGTTTTGCATCTCTCTTCATTTCCATCTTTTGTCTTTGAGCTCTGTTTTCTTTGAATTCATCAGCTCATTATGTTTTTCTGTAGCATGAAGAATCACTGGAAGATTTCCCTTTTTCCTTGAGTTTTCTTCAAGAATAATTCTGCCCTTGTTTATTACATGCCTTTCTCTTTTCCTTCCTTCTTTTTTCCTTCTTTCTTTCAGTCTTTCTTCCTTCCTTCCTTTCTCTCTCCCCCCTTTCTTTGTTTCTCTCTCTTTTTTTTCTCTTTTCCTTTTGTTGTTGTGTCTTTGTATATTGTCCAAACCACATCTTTTCATCTTATTCCTGCTTAATACAGGCATCTCTGTCTAGACTTTCTGCTTGCATTCATTAATGAGTCTTATTAGAATCCATTAATTAGGAATATATATAAGGAAATATAAATTCAAAGACTCTATAAATGTTCTTCTATGAACTCTGGATAATTGGTCCAAGTGTTGTAAATCAGTGTAGCAGAGAAAAAAACTAAGTTTGGAAAGAATGGAGTTATAATACTCTCTCACTTACTAATTTAATGAACTTAGAAAATTGATTTAACCTACTTGAACTTCCATTTCCTTATTTATAAAATTAACAAATAACAATGCTATTTATTTTGCAGGGTTATGGTGGTGATTAAATAAAATAATGTAAGTAAAAGGCCTAACAAAGTATCTGGCAAAGAATAGAAGCTCAGTAAATGTGAATCTCTCTCCCTGAGGGTCCCAGAACTCCCTACTCATTACTAAATGCTTTGTTCATTTAACTAGAAACTGCTATTTCTATAGAAGTATTGTTACTCTTTTAAGAAAGAAGTATTTGGTGAATGTATGAGACACAAGAAGTTATGAAGAATGCTGAGTTTTAATCTCAATTCCAAGAATAACTATACTTTCTTTCCCTTCTCTTCCCCTTGCCATCAAAAATAAAAGTAAATCTATATAGGATTTTTTTTGTTCTTAAAAGATACACTCTAAAACCTCTTTATTTATTTATTTTTAACCTAACTCTATCCTACTATGACACTATAATATTTTGATAGCCAATACTTCTTGTGACCTCATTTACATTATCCACCAGTGAGCAAGAAATGCTTGTTTCCTTGGGGAAAGGGAGGATACAACTTTGAACAATGATATCAAGTAGGATCCAAAACATATTTTTCAAAACTATTATTGTGGGTTTTTGTCTGTTCTTGAATTCTGAGAACATGCATATTAAGAGTGCATGTCTGGAGGACTCAGACCATAGGATTATACAATGAGCTACATAATGAAGGAAGGTTATGGAATGAATGTAGACAAATCTTTCCGTAGAAAAGAGATTAAAATTATTTTCTGGGATAGGCATAGGAATTTGGAGAGGATTTGGAAGACAGAGTAAGGGAATTTAGATGTAAGTATGGAAGAGTGTGGAAATTTGCTCCCAACTTTACCTCCCCCTCCACACCCACATGCAGTCAAAACAGTAGAAGAATCATGGGAAGCTCTCAATAGATTTGGCTAAATAAAAGCTGAAGGAACTTGTGAACTTTTGCAGCACTTCCCATCTTGAACTCTGGAGACAGAGTTGAGACAGTCATGCAGAGTGCACCCATGCGATCATATATGTATGGAAGGTCCCAAAAGAATAAGGACTTCAGGTTGTTCATCTCTCTGCCCCTTGAGTTTCACTTAGCTTCCACAGGACATTGACCAGATGTGAAAATTATTTGCATGCCTGATAATTGAAAGCCTGCACTTAAACCTAATGAGGTGGCAGGTTCATGAGGGACCACTAGTATCAGCTGGGAAATGGAAAGCCCAAACTGCAGTCTGGATGGAAGATATGACTACTTTTCGTGACACTAGTACTGCCAGAGGCAGCTGAGGTGTGGACGTAGTCATCAAATAGTGACCATGAAGTTATCTAACCACTACCCATGTGGAAAGAACAGAAAAGCTATATCAGTAGAGGAGTGCTCACAGGTCAGAAGCTATTCTCTGAAAGATACCAGAATGACATAAAAGGCCCTCCTGAGCTGAAATCACCTACAGAATACAGGGACAGAAGGGGGAATATTTATCCAAAGAAGACTGAGATTTAAATCACATGAAATTGTATTATCTTAAACTGGCAAAATCAAAATTTCTGACATCAGCAGAAATTAGGATTTGAAAGCTAAGTTCAATAGGAAACTAAAACTATAATTCTAAATATATTATGGTGTAATGTGAAATTTTAAAGGCTACACTACCAGGGCATTTATTCAAGAAAAAAAAAGCTTCATAATTTCCATAGAAACTCTTATTTCAAAAGTAAGAAAATAATAGTATCCCACCTCAGAGAGTTGTTATGAAGATTGAATGCATTAGTATATGCAAAAGGAATAATTAAAGAGTATTAGCTATTTTATTATAATTACTGATTATGTCCAGGATTAAGTTGATTTTGACACAGAAATTTGTTTTATACATCCTGGTACTGCCTAGGGCAGCATGAGTTAAAAAAACTTTTGGTATCATTTACCCATCTGAGAATCTGATGATATTCTACATAAAAGTGAACATGTGGACACCAAATTTGGCATATAACTTCAGGATTTCAAAGATAACTCAAGGCCATTCTTTGAGCCTCTAAAGTTTGGCAGACCCTATGCTGAAAGCCCTTGGTCTTAACCTTTGAAATACTACTTTCTACTATGGCACTAAATCTTCAAGAAGCTAAGTTTTTCTTCTCATTTTTGATTAAAAAAATAAAATAAAATCATCCCATCAAAAAGTTTTCTTGGAGAATGAGAAAAGACAATCAACAGACACTAACACAGAAACAACACAGATGTTGGAATTATCTGACAAGGATTTTAAAGCAACTGTCATATAAATGATTTAACAAGCAATTACACACGTGAAACAAATGAAAAAGAAATGCAAAGTTTCAGTAAAGTAATAAAAGACATAAAGAAAAAAAGTGAAAATTTTAGAATTGAAAAATATAATAACAGAAATGAAAATTCAGTGGAAAGACACAATAATAGAATGGAGAGGACAGAGGCAAAAATCAATGAACTCAAAGATAGGACAGTAGAAATTACCCAACGTGAACAAAAGAAAATAGACTGGGGAAAAAGTATGACAGAAACTCCATGACTTGTTGGACTAAAACAAAATATTTAACATGTCATGGGACTCTAAGAAAGAGAGGAGAAGGAGAGAGGGCTGAAAAATATTCTAAGAAGTAATGGCTGAAAATTCTCCAAATTTGGCTGAAGACATAAGTCTATAGATTCAAGAAGCTGATCAGTTCCCAAGAGGGATAAACCCAAAGAAATATACACCAAGGTCCATCATAATTAAACTTCTGGAAACTATAGACAGGGAAAAATATCTTAAACCAGAAAGAGAGAAATGACATTTTGCCTACAGGGTAAAAAAACATTCAAATGACAGATTTGTCATCATAAACCATGAATGCCAGAGGGAAATGGCACATTCTCAAATGCAGAAAGAAAATATATGTCAGCCCAAATTCTATATGTGGCTAAATTATCCTTCAGGAATGAAATCAAGACATTCTCAGATGAAGGAAAATTAGGAGAATGTGACACCAGTAAACCTATTCTAAAAGAATTACTAAAAGTTCTTGAATATTCATGGTCTTAATTGTTTTACTAAAGAAAGATATAGTTATTATTCTCATCCAAATTCTGCAAATAAGAACACGAAAGCTTAGAGCTATGAAAGAATTTATTCAAGGTTGTCCAGAGACAGTGTTGTATTGTAAAAATTAATCATAAAAGAAAGCCATTTAATAAGGTTTTTTATTTATTTCCCACCTTTGTCTCCTCATTTATAGTTTAGTTCCCCCATCATAAAAAAAATCATAGTTTTTTTAACTTCTTTAACTGTTAAATGGAATTATAAACGCCTTTTAATTGTAATATTGTAATAGTAAGTGTAATATTCCATTCACAGAACTAGACTATAAAATGGGTATAATACCTTTAACAAATTGCAGAAACCATATTCTTCAAATATCCTGCCTTTGCTAACATCTATAATGACAAACAGTGAAATCATTTTGAATCTACCGGGACCAATTTACTGGTACAGTGCACAAGGTCCAGTGCTTCTAGCTATAATTAGAAAATGGCGCCTGCTCTCCATTAGTTTTGGTTACTATAGTAATTCCATATGTCTGCTGACTAGTGAACTAGATCGTGTATCTTCGGTAAATTGCTCTTGTTAGTCACTTGTAATTTATTTTATGTTTCCAACAGCAATTTCAAACCAGCAGTGTCAGGAACACATGTTTTTGCAATTATTGGAAAAACAAACCAGAGAATGTGTACCTCCAACCTCATCCCACTTTTAGCTATTAATGTTTACATAGACTACTGAATATTTTTGAAGCTCGCCAAAGATTGTCAACATGATTTTTTTTAAATACAAGATAAGAAAACATACTCTCTTTCTGCCAAGAATATTTATTACAGAATTTTGAGGTCTCTTTATCTCTAGAAAAAACTATAATTTATAATCTGCATTTTTTTCCTATCTGCATTTTAGTAGTCAATTTATTAGTGATAGATTATTTGAAATCCGATCTTAACATTCATTGTGGATTCAAATTCAGTTAACATTTTTTAAGGTACCTAAAGTGTTTGAGATTAGCAAAGAACGTTTATCCATTCTTGTCCATGGTGCTTCTGTATTCAGTGAAAGCTAACAGTATGCTATATTCTTATTCCATTTTGGCACATCGTCAATGCTCATAAATACATGCATAGCCTCAAGCAGAATATCTTACCAAATAAGTATTGATAATGTGTCAAATGCTTGGTATAATAATGATTATTTCAACAGCTATCCCACAGAGCTTTGAACAACTAAGGAGGATAAAATATCCAATATCGATCTACACATATATCTCTATACCTCACATATTGCTTTCCAGATGTATTTTTTAAGAAATATGAAATTTGGTTCAGAACATAAAAATATATACGTTAAATAAATTGGTTTGTATCATTTTAGTGCATTAAATCATAGTCTGACATATTAGTAGCTTACTGAATAAATAAATGAGTAAAATTTTGCAACACAAATATCAAACTGAAAGGATATATATAAAGAGTGAGGAATATTTTTGTAGTGATAAACAAATTTGCCTCTAAAATACATTTATTTTAAGTATTGATGTGTAAAACCCAAATATCAAATATATGCCTAACATTGAGATTATTATAGACTTCATTCGGAATGTGATAATGCTATTTGTATTATATGTATAAGTAAAAAATATAAACTGATTATTCACATTTTATATCCCTATGCTTATACTTCTGAATTACTGCATCTAAAATGTTCCTAAGATTTAAGTCCTGGTCATTCATGATATAAAAGGATAAAACCACAATAAGACTTTAAAACACTGCAAGCTCTTTTGAACTCAAACCTTTACCCCAATATTAAGAGTAATGAAGCTTCAAGAGACAGTTGTATACACATTAATTATTGTAATTATTCAAGCTACTTTCCCTTAGGGCTACCATATTTCTAAGCCAAAAGTGTATTCTTGGTCCACCATGACAATTAGCATCTGATAAATGATGCTACTGCCACGCTTCTAATGTAGAGATTGATCATTTCCAATTAAGTTCTGAGAGAAATCAATGGTTTCTTCCTAGAGCATTTGCAGTAACTAATTTATGTTAATATGAATACCTTATATCCACAATTTGCTAGGGAAGATGGGCCATTCTATTTATAAACTGGTTACTACTTTAGAGCTTCAGTATACTATTTCAGAGCTCAAAAAAATGCATAAAAGAGCTATAACTGGGTAACTTAACCACAGCAACTAAATCTTGACATTGATGAATGTTGATCCAACTCATATGCAGCAAAGAAGTTTTGGAAGATTCTTCCGTTTGATTGATTGTAGTTTGGAAATGTTACCATATATTGGGGAACCCACTCTCATTGTTTGGATTTATATTGTACTTCATGTAGCCACTACTAAAATTATTTATACTTCTTAAAGATATGACCCAAAGGGTGATGCTCTAATCAAATGTTTGCTCCAGTCCTATACATTCATAAATAGGTACCAACTACATAATATATGCCAGTATACTGTGAGGGCCTTGGACGTTCAAGCAAAACAGCTTTGTCCTTACTGAACTTATACTCTAGTAGAAAAGACAGACACACACGAACAACACAACTATATTTAATAGGAAAATGGGTGGTCTGAAGGAAAATAACAGAGTGAAACATATCTAGATAGAGACATTATGGTGAGAGAATGAAATTAAGCTGAGAAATGAAGGACTGGGTGAGAACATTCTTGTCTGAAGGAATAATGTAAGCAAAGTTTCTAAGACAGAAAAAAGATCAGCCTATCTACTCCTAGAACTGAAAGAATTCCTGTACTGCTGGAGTGTACAGAAATTGGCTTATAGAAGAGCTTATGACTGAAAACAAACAGAAGGTGAAATATGTGGGTATAAATGCTAGTATAGGTAGATGTAGTAGTAAAAGTCTGTGTAAGTTCTCTGCCATTGACTTTAAATTTCTCAGAGAACATGACTGAGAGTTGACTACTTGAGCTGTTAGGTGGAGTATGGATTGTAAGAGGTGCAAAAAAGCAAGCAGAGAAACCAGCTAATGGCAGAGATGTGATAGATGGGTGAACATACGAATTATCAGCCAAACCAGGGCATTTTAGAGAATGAAAAAGGATACTGTACTTGTATTAATTATGCCAGGACAACAGGCATAACCCAAATCTGTTCTGGGAAAACAAGAATCTATGGTCACCCTATCCTATATTAGGGTAATGAGTACAAATTTAGATAAGGGGAAATGTATTGGTAAATTGGATATGAGGGTTAGGAGAGAGAAAGTATTCAATAATAACTCCCAGGCTTCTGGCTATTTACGGAGAAATATAGGGGGATAAGCAGGCTTTTGGGGGATATGAAGAATTCTGTTTTGCATATATTTTGTTTGAGGGGCTTGTGAAACATTTAAGTGAGGATATTCATCCTGAAACTCTGATGAGAGCTCTGGGTTGCAGATGTAAATTGGGAGGTTGAAAGCATACAGGTAGTATTTAAAACTGTGGAAAAGGGATGAGATCACCTGGGATGAGGGCACACACAAAAGAGAAGGCAGACTATTAAACTCTGAGAAATGCTGGGAAAGATTGATTAGGGGAGGAGGAGCCAGAAAATCAGACTGAGAAATGTAAGAGGAAACCAGGATAGAGCAGTGTCACACAAGTTCTGAGAATCGAAGTTCAAGCCTAGTTTCAAAAAGAAGAAAATGGTCAAAATGTCTAATGTTACTGAGAGGTCAAGTAACTTGAGATCAGAAAGGTGTCCTTCAAATATGGGATCATAGGGATGATTTGTGACCTTGACAAGACTTCTTTCAGGGGAGTATTGAGGGCAAAAGTTAGGTCTGTCTGGGTTAAAGGGAAAATGAGGACTTCCACTTTCGGCAAAGCTGTGACTGTATGTTCAGTAAGACCCAACTGCTATAAACATTTAGATTCTCAATAATATATGCTTCTAATGCTTTGTTGAAATTTTAGGAAATAAAGGAAATTTCCAGGCTATCTTTCACCACCAAACATATATCTCTCCAAAAACAGAGAGGTGTGAGTATTATGCAAATCAGATTTGGAAACTATGCTTTGAGCAAGCCACAAGGTAGGGAAATTGAAGCCAAACCTCTTGCATTAAGCCAGGAATCTTGCCAAAGTGGCCTAGGTTACAGGTGTTCACTATTTCTGACAGGAACTATTGAAAATGCCATCATGGGGAAAGAATACCCTATTTAGATATCTAGGTTTCCATAGATTAAATCAAATAAATGGGAACTCACAACATATGTACAGAAGTATGTAAAGAAACAAATCACCATGAGTGAGAATCACAGAAACAGCAAACAGTTTTAAATCCCCAGGGACTTCAGGTTTTGAAGTTATTACTACAGAATATAAAATAACAATGTAAAAAAATGGAATCACAAAAAATAAACGTATGAGATTATAAAAGATGATCAGGCAGGCTTGAGGGGAAGAAAAAACAAATAAAACTTTTAGGAAAAAAATATTGTTGAAATTAAAAACCTAATGGATTGCTTAAACACCAGATAAATAAGAGTGAATTAACAAGAATATACCAATACATTTACTAAGGATATAGGCAAAGTTGATGTGACAACTACACCTCAAAACAGTGATCTGGATAAGAGAGTAGGGTAGAGAGAGAAGTATTTCTATCCCATATAATAAGACAAATGAGGCAAGTGGGCTCTGTTCTGCCACCCTGAACATGTGGCCACATCTTTTTGTCTGCAGCAGTTGTTCCAATCTTTCTCAGCGGTGTGATTCAAGGTAGTCTTCGGCACCACAATGACTTTCCAGCTAATTTCAAGTGACAAACAGAGCATTAAGGGAAAATGATTTCATATGTCAGGAGTGTGAACCCTCAGTTGTGCATATCAATTCCTCTTATTCACAAATGGTCAAAATCTAGTGTTATGGCCACATGTAAATAACTGCAAGAGAGACAGGGAAATTTACTCTCTAGCTGGGTGGCCACTTCTAGCTGAAATTTGGGGCTGAGATATTATTACTGAAATGTAGATAGGGAAATATATCCTAGGAGGTAACAGCAGTTTCCACACCAGCATAGAGTGGTAAGGAGATAAAAACTATGAAAGAGAGGTTGTAGGATATAAGGGTAGTATGAGAGGATCTAATACAGGCCTGATCAGTCACAGGAGACATTAGAAAAAGTGGAGGAAAGGAAACATTAGAATAAAACTGGACAGAGAAAAACACAACTCACAGATAAATGAAATACAACACATAACAAGTAAGGAAAAAAGAGATATTCACAATTAGATATGTTATAGTGGCTGCAGATACTGAAGCAAGGACTATCTCAAAAGAAACCAGAAAGAAATCACTTATTAAAAACCATGAGAAGACTGACAACAGCTTTCTGAATATCAACAATGGAAAACAGAAAAGAGTGAATTACTATCTTTAACATGTTAACCTAGAATCCTGTACACAGCAAAATTATCTTCTAAGAACATTGACAAAATAAAAATATTTTTAGATAAAAACTAAGAGACCATTTAGAGACCTTCTTCAGGGGAACTTCTAAAAAAAATAATAAACTGATCCCAGGGGAAATGTCTGAGGAGCAATAGGAAACAAAAATTTTAAACATGTAGGTAAATCAAAACATACTTGTTGGGCTTCCCTGGTGGCGCAGTGGTTGAGAGTCTGCCTGCCGATGCAGGGGACACGGGTTCGTGCCCCAGTCTGGGAAGATCCCACATGCCGCAGAGCAGCTGGAACCGTGAGCCACGGCCGCTGAGCCTGCGCCTCCGGAGCCTGTGCTCCGCAACGGGAGAGACCACAACAGTGAGAGGCCCACATACCGAAAACAACAACAACAACAAAAAAAAAACACTTGTCAAAAAAAAACCCCAAAAAACAAAAAAAACACACTTGTCTGTATAAAATATTAAAGTGTTCTAATTTGTTGGAAATTTTCTTGTAAAGAACAAAACTAAAAATGAATAAATTAATAACTTGTGAGTTGGGAGATGCGATCAGGGTTAAAGGTTTCTAAGGCCCACTGTATTGTTAGAAAGGAAAATAAAGATTTCAGACTAATTTTAGATATTTTTAAGTTAAATGTGGTAAAAGTTTCAAGAGGAAAAGCTTAGGTATAGAATATAGCATCTCAATTAGCAGAGGGAGAAATGGAATAGGAAGACAAAAAAAATTCAGGAAATTAAAAAGAACTGAGAAAGAAAATTAAGCAGAAAAGTCAAGACAAATATCAATAGAAAGCACAAAGTAGGGTAGCAGAAAAAAGTCCAGTCATATTAATAATGATAATAAAAATAGAAAAAAGATTTTAAAGCAGAAAATGTCATTACAAAATAAAAAGTTCAATTCATTAAGATGATATAACAATTCTGAATTTGCCTGCATATCATGAAATTGCTCAAAATATATAAAACGATAATTGATAAAGTTTCTTGAACCAAGATCATAGTGGGGAATTTTTTAAAATTGAAGTATAGTTGATTCACAATGTATTAGTTTCTGGTGTTCAGCAGTGATTCAGTTATATATATACATATTCTTTTTCATATTCTTTTCCATTATGGTTTATTACAGGATATGGAATATAGTTCCCTGTGCTATATGATAGGGGACCTTGTTGTTTATACATTCTAGTCTCAAACATACCAATCCAACCCTCCCCACCTCACAACCACAAGTCTCTTCTCTATGTCTATGAGTCTGCTTCTGTTTCATAGATATGCTTGTGTCATATTTTAGATTCCACATATAAGTGATATCATGTGGTATTTGTCTTTCTCCTTCTGACTTACTTCATTTAGTACGATAATCTCTAGGTCCACCCATGTAGTTGGAAATGACATTATTTCTTTTTTTTTAATAGCTGAGTAATATTCCATCTCATCTTCTTTATTCATTCATCTGTTGATGAACATTTAGGTTGTTTCCATGTCTTGGCTATTGTAAATAGTGCTGCTATGAACATAGGGGTGCATACATCTTTTCAAATTGTAGTTTTGTCTGGATATATGCCCAGGACTTGGATTGCTGGATCATATGGCAACTCTGTTTTTAGTTTTTTGAGGAACCTCCATAGTGTTATCCACAGTGGCTGCACCAGTTTACATTCCCACCAGCAGTGTAGGAGGGTTCCCTTTTCTCCACACCATCCCCAGCATTTGTTATTTGTAGCCTTTTTAATGTTGGCCATTCTGACCAGTGTGAAGTGGGGCCTCACTGTAGTTTTGATTTGCATTTCTTTAATAATATTGAGTATCTTTTCATGTACCTATTGGCCATCTGTATGTCTTCTTTGGAGAAATGTCTATTTAGGTCTTCTGCCCATTTTTTTTTTTTTTTTTCAGTACATATTCTTTTCCATTATGGTTTATTACAGGATATGGAATATAGTTCCCTGTGCTATATGATAGGGGACCTTGTTGTTTATACATTCTAGTCTCAAACATACCAATCCAACCCTCCCCACCTCACAACCACAAGTCTCTTCTCTATGTCTATGAGTCTGCTTCTGTTTCATAGATATGCTCGTGTCATATTTTAGATTCCACATATAAGTGATATCATGTGGTATTTGTCTTTCTCCTTCTGACTTACTTCACTTAGTATGATAATCTCTAGGTCCACCCATGTAGTTGGAAATGACATTATTTCTTTTTTTTTAATAGCTGAGTAATATTCCATCTCATCTTCTTTATTCATTCATCTGTTGATGAACATTTAGGTTGTTTCCATGTCTTGGCTATTGTAAATAGTGCTGCTATGAACATAGGGGTGCATACATCTTTTCAAATTGTAGTTTTGTCTGGATATATGCCCAGGACTTGGATTGCTGGATCATATGGCAACTCTGTTTTTAGTTTTTTGAGGAACCTCCATAGTGTTATCCACAGTGGCTGCACCAGTTTACATTCCCACCAGCAGTGTAGGAGGGTTCCCTTTTCTCCACACCATCCCCAGCATTTGTTATTTGTAGCCTTTTTAATGTTGGCCATTCTGACCAGTGTGAAGTGGGGCCTCACTGTAGTTTTGATTTGCATTTCTTTAATAATATTGAGTATCTTTTCATGTACCTATTGGCCATCTGTATGTCTTCTTTGGAGAAATGTCTATTTAGGTCTTCTGCCCTTTTTTTTTTTTTTTTTCCAGTACGCGAGCCTCTCACTGTTGTGGCCCCTCCCGTTGTGGAGTACAGGCTCCGGACACACAGGCTTAGCGGCCATGGTTCACGGGCCTAGCCGCTCCGCGGCATGTGGGATCTTCCCGGACTGGGGCACGAACCTGTGTCCCCTTCATCGGCAGGCAGACTCTCAACCGCTGCGCCACCAGGGAAGCCCATTCTGCCCATTTTTTGATTTGGTTTTTTGTTATTGAGTTTTATGAGCTATTTGTATAATTTGGAAATTAAGCCCCTGTCAGTCACATAGTTTGCAAATATTTTCTCCCAGTCCGTAGGTTGTCTTTTCATTTTGTTTATGGTTTCCTTCGATGTGCAAAAGCTTGTAAGTTTGATTAGGTCTCATTTGCTAATTTTTTCTTTTGTTTCTATTGCCTTGGGAGACTGACCTAAGAAAACACTGGTATAATTTATGTCAGAGAATGTCTTGCCTATGTTCTATTCTAGGAGTTTTATGGTGTCATGTCTTATATGTAAGTCTTTAAGCCACTTTGAGTTTATTTTTGTGTATGGTGAGAAGGTGTGTTCTACTTTCATTGATTTACATGCAGCTGTCCAACTTTCCCAACATAGTGGGGAATGTCAGCACTGCTCCCTCACTTATTTGATAGGACAAACAGAAAAGGAGTAGTAAATATGCAGAATAATTTTTTTAAAAGTTTACAAAGTTAATTTAAAATATATATGTAGAAATGTGTGTCCCCAAATTAGAGAAAACACATTCTTTTCAAGTACATGCAGCACATTTATAAAAACTGACCACTTATTTGGACAATAAACCAAGTATCAATAAATATCAAAGATTCAGTATCATATAAACTACATTTTCTGACAAAAGTAAATTAATTTGGAAAAGAATAACAAAAAGATAATTTTAAGAATATTTATCCATTGAGGAATATAAAAAACAATTTTAAGTAATCCATAGATTATAGAAGAAATCATTGTGGAAACTAAGCTATAAATACTTAGAACTGAATGATAATGAAAATGTTAAATATCAAAACAAGAGACTTGGAGTGAAAGCAAAATTAGGGCAATTTAAATACTTATATAATAAAAAAAGTTACAAATGAGCTAAATGACTTTGCTTAAGAACTGAGGAAGGAACAGCAGAATAAAAGCAAAGAAGAAAATAGATAAAATAAGAACATAAATTTTTGAAATAGAAAAAGCGATATAATAAACTTAATTCACTGGGAAAAATTATGTAATAGATAACACTTGGGAAGACAAATCAAGAAAAGCTAAGACAAAGAGGAAAAAAAGGAATAAAAATGAAAAAGAATTGTAGGTGTGTTAGTGATAAAAAGGTAGGAAAACACTAGTGATGAAAAAGGTAAGAAACAACTTTGTTCCAATAGCCATAAAGAAATTGAAATTGTAGTTAAGTCATTCAATTAAAAAAAAAACAGGCTCGGATTGTATTACAGAATAATTCTATAAGACTCCCAAGGAATTGTTCATTCCAATTTTATAAAACTCTCACAGACAATAAGGAAAAGAGTAGTCTCTAATTCATTCTATATGGCCAGTAAAATACTGAATTCAAACAAAAGTATATAAGAATAAAAAATTACAGGTCAATCTCACTCATGAACTCAGAATCAAAAAATCTAAATAAAATATAAGCTGAATTGAACAGAATATTAAAAATTTAATACATTTGACTGAGCATCTCTGAAAAGCAATGACAAATTATCATTAGAAAAGTTAACATAATAAAAGAAAAAGAGGGAATTCCCTGGTTGTCCAGTGGTTAGGACTTGGCGCTTTCACTACCATGGGCCTGGATTCTATCCCTGGTCAAGGAACTAAGATCCTGCAAGCCACGTGTGTGGGCAAAAAAAAATAATAAAAAAGAAAAAAAAAAGAAAAAAGACCTCAACATTTTCATCTCATTAAACATAGGAAAAGCATTCAACTAGCATTTATTGAGGACTTACTTTCTAATAAGTACATATTTTCCTTTATTTTTAAAGACTAAACATAAAAATATTTGATAACTTGATAAAATCTAGAGATGTTATATACATTAATTACAGGTATGGAAATAGCAGACATGTGACCAAAAGATGGATAGGAATACACAAAAATGAAAATAGTGCCAATGCGATAGGGTATTCCTTTAATATTGTTACCATATTATTTATCCAATAAAAATGTATTAAAATATTAAACTCCTCATTTTATTTCAAATTTATTTTAATGGTCAAATCTTAATGATGAGTCTCAGTTCTTATTACACCTTCAGGTATGGTTGCTTTTCATAAATACTAATTCATTGTGTGAATCATATTTTACATTTATTTATCTGTTTATCAAAGAAGAGAAAATAGATGAATCGGCCTGTTTATAATTTCTGACATCATTTTCATATGCATTATCATTTTATCTTTTAATTATGCTAAGCAGTTCAAAAGGGTGGAATTTTTCTGTTTCATAGATAAATGAACTCTGATTCCTACAGTGAAATAACTAGGTAAAAGTTATAGTAGTAGATAATAACCCAAATTTAAACCATATTTGATACATATAATTTCTCCCATGTGCCAGTCCCTGTTAGAGTATACATTGATGATACAGACATTTAAAAGTTTTTAATACAGTATTGGTTTTCAAATCAGCAACCTACCTCCCTAGAAAAGATTTGTGGAGTGAATGTAAGTTAGAAAAGATCCATATCCTTGGTGACCTTACCACTCAAGAGTCACATAAATACTGGACAAATCACTACCTGTAGTCACAACTCCTTAATAAAACTTGAAGTTCACAGCACATTATCCTGTCTTACAGTTATATTAAGAGGTTCTGCTAAGATGATTTAATTGCAAAACTTTGTATACTGTATGACACCATACAAATGCATAGCCTTATTTATGTACTCAAAGCCAAATCTTACACATTTTCTATTAGAATCAGAACCTTAATAAGCAGCCAGCACATGGACAACAGCATTTAGATTTAAAACATTCTAATATACTCAATAAATATACACCCAGTCCAAGGGAAGTTTTCAGAAAGCATTGAGATATTTGTCCTCAACTAATACTAACAAAAAACAACAGGCACATGCAGTCATTTTATCTGCTGGCTCACAAGAATCTTGAATTTATTTATTCAATTTCCCATTTCTTCCTCTCATTTCTTCTCTCTTCCTATAGATTCAGAGTGATAGTAAGATTTCTATATTCAATAACACCCCTTCAAGTCTTTAACTTTGTTTAAAACAAGATAAAGAATACAGATTAAGAGGAATTCCCTGCTGGTCCAGTGGTTAGGACTCGGGACTTTTGCTGCTGAGCCCAGGTTCGATCCCTCCTCTGGGAATTAAGATCCCGCAAGCCACATGGCATGGTCAAAAAAAAAAAAAAATTTACTGTTGTTAAGAATATAGATTAAGGTTCTAATCCTGGCTTCATTTATTCAAACATTTGGAGTAGCTACCACATGCCAGGCACTGTGCTAGGCTCTGGGGGAAAAAAAAACAGATTGGCTTCTGTTCTCATGTTGCTTATTTTCTGTGTGCCCTTGGGCATTGTAGTTAATCTTCTTTAGCTTGTATCTTGATTTATAACAATACGGTCTTGATGTGAAGATTAAATATGGTTATCTATGCAATGAACATAGCATGGAGCCTAAAATAAGATATGGTGAGTATAAAAATAGATTAAAATTTTTTTTTTACTGAAGTCTATAACAATGTTTACCATTTTATCTTGAAAAAGAGTGTGCAATGTTGCAGCAGAAATAGGGAAATAAGTTCACAAACTGTCATTCTTTAAAGCTAAAGGTTAGGGTTATGGGACTTAGGTTTATGGGTCAATATTATGACTTGTGTGGGCAGAACTCTTCATTGGGTTATGCTTCCTGAAAAAAGACCTTCAGGTAACTAACAGAAGGAATTGCCTTTCTTCCTGCATTAATGGCAAATTAAATCTAAAAGATGGTCTACGTGGATTAGAGCTAGAAAAAGGAATCAAACCACAGGAAATACAAACTTGCTTGTGTTAACCCAGGATCATCTGGAAAAGTGTACTTGCTAGCAGAACAGTAGTTTACTCCAGGTTTCACTATAGAATAAAAAATTCTACAAGATTATGCAACTCCTTTTGCTCTAATTCCATTTCTGGAATTAGAAGAATCTTGCAACCAACTAACTTGGTTATGGAAAAAAAAATCTTGATGAACAGAAAGTTATATTCCCCCTAATAAAAATGAATAAATCATTCTTAAGTTTGGTGATTGGCAATCACTCTGCTGGTAGTGGAGCATCTGGGTAAACTCACAAAATGAGGTTCCTACACACACTAAACAAATATTCTAAACTGTCCCCATAGGGCAGCCAACAAGGACAAAGTGGGAGAATTTGACTATTTTAGTCTCAACACTTCATTCAACATGAGGCAACTGAAACACCAAGGTTGTGATTTATTAACCTAGTCAACGGCAGAAGCAGCACTAATGCAGAAGTTTGTTTTCTTTTACCATCAAATGTTAAATTAATATCCAAAGGCATATATTTGTATTTACCATGCTGTAAAATTTTTAAGTCAATGCTTTAAATTACTGTATGATCTTTCAATGCACAGAAATGAGAAACAAAATTTCTGAATAACACAATTTTAATACATGTTGACGCTGGTTAATTGGTTAGAATGTTAGGTTAACAAGGCCAAAGTCCAGGGTTTAAAGTCCAACTAGGCCAGTTGGCTTTCCAAACCATTTCTGACAGCACATGTTGTTGGTTAGAGAAATCACTTCTGGGGATTTAAAAAAAACCCAAGAAAAACCTGCAAAAGTAAGGCATTAATAATATTAAAAAAGGTGTATTGTTTGTCACTTTAAAGCTGCATTTTCTTTGACAAGCACATATCTTTTCAACATTATTAGAAATGCGCCTTCTATGGCTTTAGGTAGGATACTTCCAATGTTACCTCCTCTAAACAGAAAATCCATGGCACTACAAGCCAGTTACTTACATATCTGTAATTAAGTTACAATTACACCTATTATATACTAGGACCTACAATAATATTTTGGACACATGAAAGTACAGGACATTTGGCGAGGACACTGGGATTTTAATTTTGTAAACCGTATATTTGCACAGTTACAGAACGTTGCCCATAGAGAATTGGGGCCTGGGCTGAGAACTTGTCTCTGCCCAAATGCAATATCACGCACTACTCCCAAGAGACAGCAACAGGTCTGTCCAGATGCTAAGACCAGGGACTTCGAAATCTCCATCTTGAGCCTTACAGGACTTCAGAGCAGTAAAAACTTCATCTTTCAGAGGTGGAGGGGCCTGACAGAGGCTTTGAAACCTGCTGAACAACTCCTCCCAGGGCACATCCTGGGACTCAGTTCCAATCCAAAGGCCTTTCTGAAGGCTGTAGTGCAGCTGTCGACCCCAGTCTGTTAGCAGGCCCAGGTAGACCCGGGAGAGCTCTGGATGGCGCCCCGCCACCAAAGTTAAAAGCCCGGCTGGGAGGCTGCGGCAAAAAGCAACCATGACATCCGATTTCCCCAGAAGCCAGCGAAGCAGCTCTTGACCCTCCTCTCCCGGAGTTTTGGGGCTGCCTAGTTTCAATTCCTCTTCTTGGTGCCGGGGAGACGACGGCGGCAGCAACAGCGCGGCCGCTACCACCTTCAGGAAATTGTTCTGGGGCGAGCGCTCCCACAGGCTGCTGAGAAGCCTACCAGGGCCCCCTGCCTCGGCCTCCCCCACCTCCTGCAGACGCCTCAGCAGCAGCTCCGCCTGGGTCTTCATCAGTGAGTCCTCCTGAAGGACCGGGTTCTCTCCATAGGCATTGAAGCGCAGCATGTGAATAGCGGCCCGGCGGCGGGCGAGGCGGGCCAGGCTGCCTTGGAGCGACTCCTCCTCGGCGTCCGGGACGCCAGGGCCGGGAAAGAGCTGCTGCAGCAGGTAGTGAAAGGAGGCATCCCCGAGGGCCGGGTTCGCCAGCAGTCGCAGGGACAGCAGCTGGTCGCAGAGCCCCAAGGCCTGGAAGTTCGCCAACCCCGGGGCTGGAGCAGGCCCAGAGTCGCCCTGCTGCTTCCACTGGTTTTGCAGTCGCCGCTCCAGCGCCTTGCTAATGCAGGCATGGCGGCCAAAGCGCTTGTGGATGTGGCGCACGTAGCGAGCCCACTGTAGGGCCCTGCGCACGGTCACGGGGTCCCAGGTGCTGACGTGGGTCGTGCGGGAGACAGCCAGAACCTCAGAGAAGCGCTCCAGGTGCTGCAAGACCGGTTCCATGGAGCGCGCTAGGGCCTTACTTCCGCCTTCACCTTGGAGCCGGCTACTCTCTGCGTGCTTGATTGGCGTGTTGATGAAACGATACGCCTCTCTGCAATGCTATTGGGTAAAATCCCTGTCAATCTGACAGCGGCTTTAATCCGGGTACCTGCACTCCGAGAAATGTAAGCCCCTGGAAAGTGCTCTTGGTTTTACTTTTGCCGTAGATATTGAGGAGGCTCATACGGGAGGGAGAATAAAAGGAGGGCTAGGATTAGAGAATTCCCGGAGCCACGTGGGAGATGCTGTTAGTTACGGAGGTCTCCGTGCTTCCTTTCGCTTTATAAGCATCTCTAGTAGAAGTTTCCTGAGTTTTGCGTGAGTGAATCTGTGTTAAGGTTTATCATAATTGGGGAAAGCCAGACACGGGCTGTTACATATAAGAAAATGTAATTAAATACAAATTTTGGTTCAATTCAGTTTAGTAGAAAGGTACTGACCTCCAATTAATTAATACCAGACACTATGGTAAAGTCTGGGCCTTGACCTTATCCTTTCATTATTAGAACTTGAATCCTGAAACTTAAAGATTAATACTTTATTAAAATAGTAAAGGAACTTAAATTTTATTTCAAAGTTTATTGTTTTTTTTGTTTTGTTTTTGTAATTCTCAAGGCAGAATAACTTAATTGACTCTTATTTCACACAAACAACTAATTGAACTAAGTGGCATTTAACAGCATATAACAAAAACAAATGCTTGTCTAAAGATTGTGGGAAGGGGGAGGGGGAAGAAGAATCCACTTCTGGAATGTTATCTGGATTATTCACAAATTTATGTGTTCTACAGATGTTTATCTGCCAACCTGTAGGGGTTTTGTTCAGAAACCTACAACAATTTCTAGTCTACTGAAGTTGACACAATAAGTCATTGGAGCTGAGTTTGTTTCCAGTCTTAAAGACACCAAGCAAAAGTATTCTAATGAGTAGTCGGAACTGGTGTTTTGTTTTGTTTTGCTTTAACAAAAAGGAGAAGAGAAATTTAACAGGAAGAGTCATTTTTCATTTATTAACTTTTTAAAAAAAATGAATAAAGCAGTGGTGTTCATGCTGTTAATTCAGTTTTAGGATCTGATATTTATCACTTAGCCTAAACTCTCAGTTGGTCTGTAGTGGTTACTTGATTTTATCTTTGTGTTGGATACTAGAAACTTTGAGCCAAATGTGCAGTCTACTTTTAGCAAATGCACAGGCTTCACCAATTTATTCTTAAATTGAGCACTTATTATGTCACATAGTGTAAGATACTAGGGATTTATTTGTAAATAAATAGATGTTGTCCTTGTCCTGGTGGAGAAGTTCATTTCCTAGCATTTAAGAGCAAAATTAAACAAATAACCTCAAATGTGATAGGAGGGTATAACGAAGGTGGATCTCCAAGACTTAGGTGATGGGGAAGGCCTCCCTCTGTAAGAAACTGACTTTCTCCTGAAAGCCCAAAGATGAATGTTGAAAAACGTTTTCAAGGTCAGGGGAACAGTTAATTTACAGGTACCTGAGTTGAGAGAGCCCAATCCGTTCAAGGAGGTGAAAAAGTCCAAAAAATCTGCCTTCAGGTCGGGATGGGAGTGAGACCTTATGGCAGGAATTGTGCAGATTAGTTTCAGATCATTCCACTTTTTAAAAATTTTAGCTAAAAAAAAAAAATTTTAGCTAAAATCCCTGCTTGGGCATTATAATATGTAAATTTATGCATATTTCACATTCGCTTATTTTCATTAAATGAACACAATGTCTGTGAAATTTTCCCCTTTAGAAGAAAGAAAAGCCTAGGGTTTGGAGCTTCTCCTCAGTGTTCCATTTAATCAACAAAATTCAATGATCATTTATTAAGCTTCTACTACATGTAAAGTATTAGGGATTGAAAAAATGATTATGACAAGGTCCTTTGCTTCAAGAAACCTACATTCTTGAGGCAGGGGTGGAAGGGGCACAAAAACACTGAACTATAATGCAATTCAGATTTTATGTGTTTAAAAAATTCTAAGAATGATGCTATGAGAGACCAGATATAAATTGACAGGAGAGTTCAAGGAAGGCTTTACAAAGAACTGATACTTCAGTTAGGCCTTAAACTATCATGAAATACAGGAAAATGCAAGTGAGAAAAATAACATAAGGATGTTAACCTGTATAGTGTGTGATACAAATGCTAGTACGAATCTCCCATATCTTCATTATGATTCCTAAATTTCTGGGATACAGTAAATTAGGACAGAGACTGAAAGGCCAGATTTCGGGAGATTTCATTAAAATACATCAATCAAACCATGAGGGTTAAGCATCATAAACAACTAAGCATCAGAAAAAGAGACATTCACAAAAAGTTTACCTCATAGGGTTCTGGTGAGGATTAAATGAAATAATAAATGTGAAATGCCATCCTTGGTATTTTGGCTGTCTTTTAATATTCATTCTATTATTACCCCCACCCTCTTTGCATAATAAAGATGCAATTTGGAGTACTGACTCCAGCTCAGCTCAAGGGGTAGGCCAATTTGAGCCAATCATGTTAATCCACCCCTCTCTTAATTCAGTAATTAACTTAGGAACCCAGCCTTAAGCCTATCGATGTATAGCATTTTCTTTTTTTTTTTTTTCAGAGACAATGTAGAACTTTTATTTTTCTGAAACATTGAGAAGTAGTTGCCAGTGACATAATAAAACATTACCCTGAATACTGTGTTTATTATAAATATGAAAATTTTCCTACATAGCTAAATATAACCATCAGTGTCAGGAAATTAACATCAATGTATTATTATAATTTAATCATCAGACCCCGTTCAAACTTATACAGTTGTCTCAATAATGTTTTTGTTTTTATTTAAGTATACTTGATTTACAATATTATATTAGTTTCAGCATAGTGATTCAGCTATTTTTATAGTTTATACTTCATTAAATATTATTACAAGATAATGACTAAAATTCCCTGTGCTATAAAATATATCTTGGATGCTTATTTATTTTATTTTATTTTTTTGTCCTTTATTTTTAAATTTTTTTTTGAATTTTATTTTATTTTTTTATACAGCAGGTTCTTATTAGTTATCCCTTTTATACATATTAGTGTATATATGTCAATCCCAATCTCCCAATTCATCCTACCAACCCCCCGCCCCCCCTGCCGCTGCTTTCCTCCCTTGGTGTCCATAAGTTTGTGCTCTACATCTGTGTCTCAACTTCTGCCATAAAAACTGGTTCATCTGTACCATTTTTCTAGGTTTCACATATATGCATTAATATACAATATTTCTTTTTCTCTTTCTGACTTACTTCACTCTGTATGACAGTCTCTAGATCCATCCACGTCTCTACAAATGACCTAATTTCATTCCTTTTTATGGCTGAGTAATATTCCATTGTATATATATACCACATCTGCTTTATCCATTTGTCTGTTGATGGACATTTAGGTTGCTTCCATGACCTGGCTATTGTAAATAGTGCTGCAATGAACATTGGGGTGCATGTGTCTTTTTGAATTATGGTTTTCTCTGGGTATATGCCCAGTGGTGGGGTTGCTGGGTCATATGGTAGTTCTATTTTTAGTTTTTTAAGGAACTTCCATACTGTTCTCCATAGTGGCTGTATCAATTTACATTCCCACCAACAGTGCAAGAGGGTTCCCTTTTCTCCACACCCTCTCCAATATTTGTTATTTGTAGATTTTCTGATGATGCCCATTCTAACTGGTGTGAGGTGACACGTCATTGTAGTTTTAATTTGCATTTCTCTAATAATTAGTGACGTTGAGCAGCTTTTCATGTGCTTCTTGGCCATCTGTATGTCTTCTTTGGAGAAATGTCTATTTAGGTCTTCTGCCCATTTTTGGATTGGGTTGTTTGTTTTTTTAATATTGAGATGCACGAGCTGTTTATATATTTTGGAGATTAATCGTTTGTCCGTTGATTCATTTGCAAATATTTTCTCCCATTCTGACATTGTCTTTTTGTCTTGTTTGTAGTTTCCTTTGCTTTGCAAAACATTTTAAGTTTCATTAAGCCCCATTTGTTTATTTTTGTTTTTATTTCCATGTCTAGGAGGTGGATCAAAAAAGATCTTGCTGTGATTTATGTCAAAGAGTATTCTTCCTATGTTTTCCTCTAAGAGTTTTATAGTGTCTAGTATTACATTTAGGTCTCTAATCCATTTAGAATTTATTTTTGTGTATGGTGTTAGGAAATGTTCTAATTTCATTCTTTTACATGGAGGTATCCAGTTTTCCTAGCGCGACTTATTGAAGAGACTGTCTTTTCTCCATTGTATATCTTTGCCTCCTTTGTCATAGATTAGTTGACCATAGGTGCATTGGTTTATCTGTGGGCTTTCTATCCTTTTCCATTGATCTATATTTCTGTTTTTGTGCCAGTACCATATTGTCTTGATTACTGTAGCTTTGTAGTATAGTCTGAAGTCACGGAGTCCGATTCCTCCAGCTCCGTTTTTTTCCCTCAAGACTGCTTTGGCTATTTGGGGTCTTTTGTGTCTCCATACAAATTTTAAGATTTTTTTGTTCTAGTTCTGTAAAAATTGCCATTGGTAAATTGATAGGGATTGCATTGAATCTGTAGATTGCTTTGCGTAGTATAGTCATTTTCACAATATTGATTCTTCCAATCCAAGAACATGGTATATCTCTCCATCTGTTGGTGTCATCTTTAATTTCTTTCATCAGTATCTTATACTTTTCTGCATACAGGTCTTTTGTCTCCCTAGGTAGGTTTATTTCTAGGTATTTTATTCTTTTGGTTGCAATGGTAAATGGGAGTGTTTCCATAATTTCTCTTTCAGATTTTTCATCATTAGTGTATAGGAATGCAAGAGATTTTTGTGCATTAATTTTGTATCCTGCTACTTTACCAAATCCATTGATTAGCTCTAGTAGTTTTCTGGTGGCATTTTTAGGATTCTCTATGTATAGTATCATGTCATCTGCAGGCAGTGACACTTTTACTTCTTCTTTTCCAATTTGTATTCTTTTATTTCTTTTTCTTCTCTGATTGCTTTGGCTAGGACTTCCAAAATTATGTTGAATAGCAGTGGTGAGAGTGGACATGCTTGTCTTGTTCCTGATCTTAGAGGAAATGCTTTCAGTTTTTCACCATTGAGAATGATGTTTGCTGTGGGTTTGTCATATATGGCCTTTATTATGTTGAGTTAGGTTCCCTCTATGCCCACTTTCTGGAGAGTTTTTACCATAAATGGGTGTTGAATTTTCTAAGAAGCTTTACCTGCACCTATTGAGATGATTGTATGGTTTTTACTCCTTAATTTGTTAATATAGTGTATCACGTTGATTGATTTGCATATATTGAAGAATCCTTGTATCCCTGGGATAAATCCCACTTGATCATGATGTATGATCCTTTTAATGTGTTGTTGGTTTCTTTTTGCTAGTATTTTGTTGAGGATTTTTGCATCCATATATATTCTTCAGTGATATTGGTCTGTAATTTTCTTTTTCTGTAGTATCTTTGTCTGGTTTTGGTATCAGGGTGATGGTGGCTTCATAGAATCAGTACCACTTCAGACAGCATATATATTGGTCTTGTTTTTGTATCCATTCCGCGAGCCTGTGTCTTTTGGTTGGAGCATTTAATCCATTCACATTTAAGGTAATTATCGATGTGTATGTTCCTATGACAATTTTCTTAATTGTTTTGGGTTTGTTTTTGTAGGTCCTTTTCTTCTCTTGTGCTTCCCACTTAGAGAAGTTCCTTTAGCATTTGTCGTAGAGCTGGTTTTGTGGTGCTGAATTCTCTTAGCTTTTGCTTGTCTGTAAAGCTTTTGATTTCTCCATCGAATCTGAATGTGTTCCTTGCTGGGTAGAGTAATCTTGGTTGTCAGTTTTTTCCTTTCATCACTTTAAATATGTCATGCCCCTCCCTTCTGGCTTGTAGAGTTTCTGCTGAGAAATCAGCTGTTAACCTTATGGGAGTTCCCTTGTATGTTATTTGTTGTTTATCCCTTGCTGCTTTCAGTAATTTTTCTTTGTCTTTAATTTTTGCCAATTTGAATACTGTGTCTCGGCATGTTTTCCTTGGGTTTATCCTGTATGGGACTCTCTGCACTTCCTGAATTTGGGTGGCTATTTCCTTTTCCATGTGATGGAAGCTTTCGACTGTTATCTCTTCAAATATTTTCTCTGGTCCTTTCTCTCTCTCTTCTCCTTCTGGGTCCCCTATAATGTGAATATTTTTCCATTTAATGTTTTCCCAGATGTCTCTTAGGCTGTCTTCATTTCTTTTCATTCTTTTTTCTTTATTCTGTTCTGCACCAGTGAATTCCACCATTCTGTCTTCCAGGTCACTTATCCGTTCTTCTGCCTGAGTTATTCTGCTATTGATTGCTTCTAGTGTATTTTTCATTTCAGTTATTGCATTGTTCATCTCTGTTTGTTTGTTCTGTGATTCTTCTAGGTGTTTGTTAAACATTTCTTGCATCTTCTTGATCTTTGTCTCCATTCTTTTTTGCCAGGTCCTGGATCATCTTCACTATTATTATTATGAATTCTTTTTCTGGATGGTTCCCTATCTCCACTTCATTTAGTTGTTTTCCTGGGGTGTTATCTTGGTCCTTAATCTGGTACATAGCCCTCTGCTTTTTCATCCAGTCTATCTGTGAATGTGGTTTTGTACTGCAGGCTGCAGGATTGTTGTTCTTGCTTCTGCTGTCTGCCTTCTGGTGGATGAGGCTCTCTAAGAGGCTTGTACAAGTTTCCTGATGGGAGGGACTGGTGGTGGGTAGAGCTGGCTGTTGCTCTGGTGGGCAGAGCTCAGTAAAACTTTCATCCACTTGTCTGCTGATGGATGTGGCTAGGTTCTTTCCTTGTTGGTTGTTTGGCCTGAGGTGACCCAACACTGGAGCCTACCCAGGCTCTTTGGTGGGACTAATGGCAGACTCTGGGAGAGTTCATGCCAAGAAGTACTTCCAAGAATTTCTGCTGCCAGTCTTTGTCCTCATGGTGAGACACATCCACCCCCTGCCTCTGCCGGAGACCCTCCAACACTAGCAAGTAGGTCTGGTTCAATCTCCTATGGGGCCACTGCTCCTTCCCCTGGGTCCCGATGCACACACTACTTTGTGTGTGCCCTCCAAGAGTGAAGAGTCTGTTTCCCCCAGTCCTGTCAACGTCCTATAGTCAAATCCCACTAGCCTTCAAAGTCTGATTCTCTAGGAATTCCTCCTCCCGTTCAGAAGCCTGACGTGGGGCTCAGAACCAGGTTGGGAAGCCTGACGTGGGGCTCAGAACCTTCACTCTAGTGGGTGGACTTCTGTGGTATCAGTGTTCTCCAGTTTGTGAGTCACCCACCCAGCAGTTATGGGATTTGATTTTATTGTGATTGCACCCCTCCTACCATCTCCCTGTGGATTCTCCTTTGTCTTTGGTTGTTGGGTATCTTTTTTGGTGAGTTCCAGTGTCTTTCTGTTGATGATTGTTCAGCAGTTAGTTGTGATTCCAGTGCTCTTGCAAGAGGGAGTGAGAGCATGTCCTTGTACTCCGCCATCTTGAACCAATCTTCAGCATTTTCTAATGACACATTTGTTCAGAAGTGGCCAGATGAATCAATTCCAATCAGTTAGGCCTAGATGATTACTTTTCAGAGTTGGTAGATCATGCACATTCACCAATATGAAGAGATAGTCATATTAGACAATGTAGTTGTATACAAGCTGGGTATCAAGCATGTTTAAGAGATTGTTTCTTCCTCTTGATGTTGTATATTTATATGAAGCCCAAAGCTACCATAGCCCTCTTCTTCCCTGAGCCAATAGAATCTCATAGTCACAAGGAATACATTGTATTAAGACAACTCTCAAACTAACCCTGTTTAAGATTATAACCCTATATATTACCAGTTTTTTTTCTTGCAAGTTTCATTTTCTATTGCTTTCAACTAAATGCACCCAACTAATACCAGCCCTTCAGAACATTGTGTGGTATGTGGTGCATATAAACACTCAGTAAACATTGGCTATTGTTGTTAATGTTATATAAGCCTCCGAAGTGTACATCTTCCCATGTCTTCTCCAAATTGTACTCCTCCCTAATATAAAAGAGCAACCACCAACACCCTATGGTCAGAGGTAGAGAAAATTTTAGCAAAGAAACATACAGCTTGATGCTGCAATATTCACTGTTGGTTCTGAGACGTTTTTATTGCAGTCTTTTCCAATGGAGTATTAAGACTTGAAAAATCGAGTTCATTCCATGCTCTAGCTTAGGTCTAATTTTTTAGTTATTTTAAGATATGCATTAAGTTGGAAATTATAGGACACTATGGAACTGGGAGACCAATGAAAACAAAGTATTCTGATGTCCCTTTATTTTACTTTGAACAATATTATATTCACACACTTATTTCAATATTATATTGACACACTTATTTCAGCCCTCTGCTTGTTGAAATAATATTTTTCTATATGAACAAGCAGACCTGGACTCTACATCTTCAGGCAGGGTGGACCTGAAGGGTTTTTGTCTCATTCCAGAATCTTTTTCATGGAAGGAAAGTGCTTTGACTTTTTTACAATCACTCCGAGGGCAAATACTATGGGCAATGATTACACCTGATCCTAACTCTGTTACTTCATTCAAGACTGGAGTAAGAGTAGGTCTCTCTATGTTCTGTAGTAGCAACAATAAATAGCAAGCTGGCACAACTTTTGAAGAGAGATTTCTTATAGGAACTTTGCAAATATATTTGCCATTTTTTTGTGACAATGCAAACTATATTTCTTAGAGGTGACTATAGATCTTATTGGGAGTTCCTTCTACAAAATCAAAATTTCTTTGTTTTACTTATTTCCCTTACGAAGGGGAGAAATCATCAAATGAATTATAATGGACAGAGGATGTTAGACAGGTATAGGGTAATCTGACAATTAAGTTTCCAGGAACAAATGGCCTTGTCCTGCATCCTATGTTATTATAACTAGTCCCTGATCAGATTGTAGGACCTCATACCAAATCTCAAAAATATTAAATTTGTATACCTGATAAGAAAAAAAAAACCCAACAATGTTGATATTTTTACCCTTTGGAATTGTTTTCATAAAGGTAACTGACTATAACTAAGCAAATGTTTTTTCTGGGTCTTGAGCTTCCCAATCAGTGTACAGTAGTAAAGGTTACAATCGTATGTCTGAAATATTAATCTCCTTTGGCCTTGGGGCATATGAATGAAGTCTGGGAGGCTGGAGTCATTACTGACATAGTGAGAGATCTGATAACCATTCTTCAGTCCTTCTTTGGACATGCTCTGCCACCTGGGCATCTACTCAGTGTCTAGAGTGAGTGCACAGTGCAGCCCATCAAGAACATAGTGGAGGAGTTCTAGATGTCCACAAGGACAGGGCAAACCCTAGTGAGTTCAGAAGAAAGTGTTGGAGGAAGGGTTAGAGGATGAGATCTCCTTGTGGGCACAGATCTGGATGATGGCTCCAAATCTCTGTTTTCACAAATTTGAGATACTCCTTTCCATTTGCAGTGGATGTGACTTTAAGTGGCCTCAAAGTTAGCAGCAGAAGGACTGCCCTGACCTTGCATGTGTACTCTGAAAATTAGAACTTCATTAAAACTTTGGAACACCTGATTTGAATTGTTTTTTGGACTTGAAATTCATTTTCATCATCATAGTATACGTTTAACATATTGCCTTCATAAGAAAAGAAAAAAGCTTTCCTTTAAATATAATCTCATTCCTTATAAATTTTAAAAGCCTATAAAAATGGTTTTATCTATTTTATCAACAATATTTCTAGTCAATGGTGACTCAAGAATATGAAGAGAACTTTGTTAAGGTCTTGATCAGGAATTGTGACTGACCATTTCAAGCATAAAAAACAATACTAAAAAAAATTACGAAAGCAAGCTTAATTTTCGTATTTAAAAAATTCAGTTTTAATTGTTGTTGAGAAGTTTCATATAAATTTAATATGTAGAATCATGTCTATTCATAGTACAAAGAGAGTGCAAAAAAATATTTTTTTCACCAAGACTTTTACCTATAGATCTTCCTCAACTTACAATGGAGTTGTCCCATTAAACCCATCATAAGCTAAAACTATCTTAAGTTCATCAAAAATGAATTTAATACTCCTAATCTGCCAAACACTATGGCTTAGCCTCACCTACCTTAAATGTGCTCAGAACACTTACATTAGCCTCCAGTTGAGCAAATCATATAACACAAAGCCTATTTTATAATAAAGCATTGACTACCTCATGACATTTTTTGAACATTGTACTATACTAAGAAAACCCCAGAGTGGTTGTATGGGTACAGAGTGGTTGTCAGTGTATTGGTGGTTGACCCTCGTGATTGCATGGCTGACGGGGAGGTGTCACTCGCTGCTGCTGCCCAGCGTCATAAGAGAGTATCAGACCACATATCTCTAGCCCATGAAAAGATCAAAATTCAAAGTATGAATCTACTGAATGCATATCACTTTTGCACCACTGTAAAGTCAAACAATCTTAAGTAGAACCACTGTAAATTCGGAATTGTTTGTATGCATCCCAAATCCTCTGATTGACTGACAAGTGCCATAACGTAAAAACAATTGGAAAGCACTGCTCTAACATAGGCACTCTAACACAATTAGCTAAAGAAAAATGGCAAAATAAAGGGCACTGCAATTCAAATTAAGCTTGCCTTAAATTTCTACAAATAGGACAGGAAGAAAATTAGTTGGTTAGTTATTCTCCGTTTGTCCATCCCATGTCACCCCATGCATTTTCTCCTTTCTTTCCCTATTCTGTGCAGAGGACTGGCTTGATCCTTATTGACTCTGTCAGCCTTATTCCCTTGCCCTCTGACTTGCCACTGAATCGACCAATGAGAGGCATTAGCAATCAGAAAGAGGAGAGGGATGTAGGGTTTTCTTCCTCTGCTCTCTGCTAAGGCATCAGGATTCTGGTTCTTTCATTTTAAAATGCCATGAGGCCTCCCTGAGCCTCTGATACCACCTATTATTCTCTGCAGCCCTTCCTGCTGTTGCTAATCCCTGGATGCCCTAACATACCTTGTCGATTTCCTTAACCCTGGCCTTGCTTCTGCAAACATCCCTGTTATTTCAAAATCCCTGCTGACTGTGCTGGTTTCCTGCCAAGACCTTAACTGACACAGTCGTCTGAGTTTTCAACCATTCTCATAATTAATATAAGTCTATGAGTCATAATATTATCAATCAGTATGTTTTTAGGGAATGATGACTAGTCTAGTGCAGTGATTCCCAAATGCCTGTCATTGCCAGACACTCCTGCCAATCTATGACAAAGTCATCATTATTACAGTGATATGTGAAAAATAAATGACATAACAATGTGAAGTGCTTTCATAAACGTAGTTAATTTAAGTGAAGGGAAAAAGTATTTTCTTTTTTTTGTAAAGTAAAGGTGATGTTAAATGTCAATTTTGTGTTTTCTTAATTTGGAAAAATTTTTAAGTTTGCAATTATCTTAGACACCTATTTTAGAAACTATGTGTTTATGGGTACACATATATAGATATATGCATATATCTATAGCTAGATAAAAGATAGATTATAAATCTGTGAGATCTATAATTCTGAAAATCTCCCGTCTCATGTGTGGAAAATGGTAGGAGTGTTTGTAGATAGACCCAGCTTGTGAAGACCTTGGAATACTTTAGTAAGGAATAGGGTCTGTGTTTAATTGGCTTTCAGATACTATTGACAGTTTTGGAGCACAAGAATGACATGATCATATATATTATAAAGCAATGGGGAGAATTGGTTGTAGCCAGCTGAGACAAATGGCTAGAGATGGAGGTCCCCTAGAGAAATATTGCAATAGTCCAGGTGCACAAAATGAGTTTCACTAAGGAAATAGCAGAGGAAACACTAAGAAGTGGTGGGGAGTGAGTGGTGCTCAGACTTGAAAATTCCTTCTGAAGAAGAATCATTAGATCTTAATGGAGAAAAGAATCAAAATTACTGTGCATATTCTCATTGAAGTGATTGAGTGCAGTCTCTTTACCTTTGGAATGGAACGTGGATTGGTATTGATTTTAGCTAATGCCTGTAATTGGAAGAGGGAAAAAAATCTCAGAGCAAATCACGGCTCAGTGGAAACTCTTATGCATTTGTTTTTTAATCCCAAATTACTGTTTTTCTTCACACTCTTCAGGATCCCCTGGATTAGCAAATTAGGTAATAGAATATTTTATTAGTAATTAGTGAATACTAATGGTAACTCCAGAAGACATCTTGGTTGCATGAGAATTATTAAAAACATGGATTGAATTATTCAAAGGGAAGAATTTAAACAAGAATTTCTCCCCTTCCTTAAATAATCTCTAATTCAATTCCCAGAATCTTAACATTTAACTTAATACTTCTTGGATTGCTAATATTCAGAAACTACTTAAATACTTGAATTAATCCCACTGGAAGAAACTCCTCTGACTTGTCATTTTTATATTTTTTCCACTGCTTGGACACCTATTGAAAAAAAATCTATATATAAGGGACAATGATGAGATTCATATTGACATAAATTGAATATATAATATATAGTTTTGACATTATATATCAATACACAGATTATACATCCTCCTCTGTGTATATGTCTGTATTTGCATAAAAGTAAATGGGATGAAATTCCTAAGAAGATACTTGAAGTAAATAATTGAACTAAATTTATTTTTAAGATTTCATTTTTCTTTTACAACTGGTAATTTTTTTCTAATTCTAAAGCAGAAAGAAAAAATATGAATCACAATCTCTCTTTACCTTTGAATTAGAAGTTTGATTTCTTGAAGGAGAACTCTGTAATAATGTCTGGGTGCCTTTATTTTTATCCCACAGTTATCAGTATATTGCTATATAAGCACCTGCCAGGAAGGCCTATTTTTTTCTAGTTCAGTAATTTTTTGTGTCTGTTGTTCCCATTTTCAAGTCTCCAAAACTTTTATGTGAATTCTTTCACCACATTTTTTTCATTATTTCCCAACCTTCTTTTTTTCTAGATGGCTGAAGTTTCCAGACATATAACCAGAAATGTCCTAAGAGAATTAATATATAAAAAAATAAAGCTAAGGAAATGGAAAGCAAAGAAAAATAGGCATGCATATGCACATGTAAACTCATTTTAAACTTCACTTTAAAAAGTAATAGATGAATTGATTTTCCTAATTAATAGTCTCTGAGTAACAAATATAGTGGAAAAATTATCAAGAAACTTTTTTTGTTTTTAATAACTTCCAGACCTAATCTAAATTCTTAGATTGGGCTAGTCTGTTAATACCATTAATGTCAAGTATTTTCCCCAAAGATTCCTAACATTTCAAAATAAACTGGCTGAAATAAGCCAAATAAGTGATTAAAACAAAATTCATAATATCACAGAACATTTTATGGGTATGTAAAAATTCTTTTGGTAATGTTTTTATCAGTTAGTTACCAAATTTTAAGCATAAAGGAAAGCTTTAAAGGGAATATTCCATCAGGTTTGAGCGAAATATTCCACTTAAGGGTCAAGAGGGGTGTTTAAAGCAAAAGTGCTGTAGTTAATATTTCTTTTCCCTTTTTTCTTTTGAGTGGATTAATGAATGTTGTAATTTTCTAAGTTTGCATATCGCTACTTAAACAGATCCAGTGGGTAAAAACCCCTATTTCTGGTTATCTTAGAATATGGTGTATCTTCACCTTTCCCCTAGTTGGTATAATTTTTGCGTTCATCTGTTTTATTGATGCTGGACATAGAGGAGGGACTGTATACAACTGAGCAATATCTCTGTTATCAGGATATTGGTAGAATCTGGATCCATTTGAAGACATTTCAGTATCCCATGGACAATTCAGCATGTTAGAAAATGCTAAATGCCAAGAGTTCAGAACAAGATAAAATTACAGAGAGGATTGTCGGGTAGAAAGAGGAAGGTAGCGATAATATTAAAGGCAAGATTAAAAAAAAACATATATATATATACACACATGTATATATATGTAGCAGATTAAATTTGACTGTGTAATGGGAAGTATTGAGAAAATGTTCAGATAAATATTTTCCTAAATAACATTATTGAAATATTATAAAGTTAAGGATGGCAATCAACAATATAATTTAAGCAAATCAAGAATGCCAAACTTTATAGTAAAAAATTTTGTTAGTAAAATTATAATTTTTAAAGGGTAACATTCTTAACTTTTTCTAGATCAAATAAAGTTTTCTGTTCCTAGTGTTTTGGGTTGTTAAAAACAGTATTCATTCTATTGTATTCATTAGTGAGAAAAAAGTTTGGTGTTTTATCCTCTGCCCAACCAGAATATCAGTTAATATCTGCAAATCTGCAAAATGAGAAGTGATTAAAGTGGACATCATGTTCTTCTCTAGCTCTCTTATGTGATAATTTTACTTAGTTTATTTACAGATTTTAATTAAAAGGGGGGAGCTTAATTTAATTTTAACAGGATGACTGAATACCTCTACAGTGTGCTTTAAGATCAATTGACATTTTATTGCCCGTACCAGCTGCCAGATTTCCCCTATTTTTCTCTACTTTTTTATAGCCTAAAGGACACTAAATCTAGCACTCAACTTCTAGTAGTCCAAGTATTTTCAACTTTAAATCTATGTGTTCTTGAATTTTGTAATCTCATTAGGTAGATGGTTGAGGAACATAAAGTATGAACACTAATCAGATACCCAGATGATAGAACATTGGAAAGACTGTCAGCACAGCATTAAAAGACATAGGCAATCGAAACTGCCAAAGGAAAATTCTATTTTGTGAAAGGTGGGGTATTTGGAAACGGGTCATAAGACATTTGACTAACTTTGCTAAATTGTTTTTGTATGGCATCTCTTTTAGATAATAATCCAGAAATCAAAAACCTACTTTATGCACTACCCATGGTAAGTGGCTTAGTTAAGTAGTATTTGCACACTGCCAAGTTTGCTTTCTAATTCTAAAATTTCCCTTCCCCCCTCCCTCCCTCTCTCCCTCCCCCCTCCCTTCCTTCCTTCCTTTTGTCTATCTTCCTTCCTTTTTTCTTTGTTTTTCTATTTTTTTCACTTCTGCTCACTCATTTGTTTCTATATATGGTCAGAATAAGACTCACCAGCTTTGCATAATACAAAGCACTCAGTGAAAGGGAGCTAATATTATTTTGTGTAGTATAGGAGCTCAAAAATAGTCACAAATATATGCAGGCTTTATTTTATGATGTTTCCTTTAAAAATGCACCTTACCTCTAATTTTACTAAACTAGTCTTATTTCTAGCCCAGAACAGTCTTGTTCTTTCCTTTCTCAAATGCTGTGCCTACTGTTTCTTGTACCTGGAATCATTGTCTTCCCTTCTACTTCACATGAAACACATCCTTCTGTGCTACAAAATGCAAGTCAAATCCTACCTCTTTTATGAGCCTTTCCTGATAATTCCAGCTGAAAGTAATCTGTTTCACTTCTAGATTCTTTTAACACTTGTGGTTGGATTGTTAATTTGTCATTTACTATTTACTGCATTTCAGTAGAAGTTAGGTTCCTTTTATGATGCAAATGTTTAATGACATGAACCAACTGGATCCATCCCCAAGCTGGGCATATTACTACCGCAAGGATTGAATTCAGTAGTCTGGGTTCGTTGTGCAGGGTCCCTCCTCCACAAAAAGGGCAAGAATATGCAGGCCAATTACATTTCAAGTGGTTTTGTGCATCTTAGCTCCAGCTTAACCATTTTGAATGAGATGACTGTCTCTTTTTTGTTTGTTGGTTTGGTTTTTGTTTGTTTGTTTTATTGGGGTATAGTTGCTTTACAATGTTGCATTAGTTTCTGCTGTACAATGAAGGTTCAGCTGTATGTATACATATATCCCCTACCTCTTGGACCTCCCTCCCCCCACATCCCACCCATCTAGGTCACCATAGAGCACCAAACTGAGCTCCCTGCGCTATACAGCAGGTTCCCGCTAGATATCAGTTTTACACATGGTAGTGTATATATGTCAATCCCAATCTCCCAATTCATCCCATCCCCCTTTGCCCCCCCCACCACGTCCACATGTCCCTTCTCTACATCTGCGTCTCTATTCCTGCCCTGCAGATAGGTTCATCTGTACCATTTTTCTAGATTCCACATATATGTGTTAATATATGATATTTGGTTTTCTCTTTCTGACTTACTTCACTCTGTATGACTGACAACTACCATATGACCCAACAGTCCCACTACTGGGCATATACCCTGAGAAAACCATAATTCAGAACAATGTTCATTGTAGCACTTTACAATATCCAAGACATGGAAGCAACCTAAATGTCCATTGACAGATGAATGGATAAAAAAGATGTGTACATATATACAATGGAATAATACTCAGCCATAAAAAGGAACAAAATTGGGATGAATGCCTCTTAATGGTATTTTTAATGTACACAGTACTTTCTACAGTACCTTACAGGATAGAGGGATGCAAGGTGATGGAGTGGAAAAAATTATGCACTTTCTTTGATGGTGAGACTTCTTTTCATTAGACTCTGAGCTCCTAAAAAGGAGGGGCTAAGTTTTTGTACCTTTGGCTCCTAACATAACCACGAATACATGGTTGGTGTTTAGCAAGTGTTTGTTAAGCTCAGCAAAATTTTGGAATCAAACACACCTGGGCTTAATACTTCTGTTGCTTTTAAGTTTACCTCAGGCAAGTTACTTAAACTTTTGAGTCTATTCCTTCATTCATAAACAGGAGATAATAATATTTGCCATAAAGTTGTTATGAGGACTCAATAAAATCATGTTTGCCAGGCACCTAGAACAGCTGCTATATACAATTGATACTAGAGAGTTCTTCTTTCTCATTCAAATATTATATGTATATATATATATATATATATATATATATATATATATATGAATTCATAGAGGAATGAAAGGGATATTCTACCTATCAGGACTGGCAAGACAAAACAAATGAGGCAAGCAAGATGCATTTGGGAAATAGTTTATTTTTCCAACTAATACTTTTTGAACCATACTATATGCCATATTATGTCTTAGGGATAAAATAATGAATATAATGGAATCTGCATCAGCAAGACCCAGTCTAAGAGAGAAGAAATCTTCAAATAGCCAATAGTCTGAGTTAGGATTAAGATACTAGGTATGGCAGTTTTAAACACGGCCCAGAAATATTTGACAGTCCTCCTATTGAAATGATGGACTTGTGGCCATTTTGACATGACAGAAGGGATGCTGTGTGAATCCTGAGGCTAGGTCCTAAAAGGCCATGCATCTTCCACCTGGTTCTCTTAGACTGCTTGCTCTCGGGACATTGCTCTAACAACACTCCCTTTAGGAATCTGGTCATCATGCTTTGAGAAGGCCAGTTCACAAGGAGAAGCCTTCAGTCATCCAAACCCAGATATGAAACTGACAAAGCATACAGATTATTCCAGTCCTTAACTGTTTGAGTTTTCCTACCTGAATCCTCAGACATTGTGGGACAGAGATGAGCCATCCCTGCAGTGCTCTGTCTGATATTTTCTATAGAGTTCATTAGCAAAATTACATGGTGGTTGTTTTACATCACTAAATCTGGAGTGGTTTAGTACACAGCAATAGTAACTGGAGCATTAGGTGATACCTGGGTGAAGGTGCTTAATTCAAAACCTGGCCAAATACTATGAGGTCATTATCACTTAATGGTCCAATAATATTTTAAACCCCTCTAGTTGAAATTATTTAAATAGTTTTCTTTCTAAATAAGTGTAAAATAACCTGTAAGAACTTGTAGGTCCAAGTGATGAGAAATAATTAATAAATAATAGAAAATTTACCTATTTTTTTCTGATAAAGGAGATTCCTTCCTAATGTGAAGTGCATCCCTGAATCTTTATTATGAAACTAAAATATAGACCATAAAGAGTTATGGTTAATGTAGAGCTATATAACTATTTCTGGTGGTTAGAAAATGAAAATTTTCACCAGAGGAAAAAGTGAAGTTGTGTGATGTATACCCCTGAATTAATAACCAAATCTGTTAGAAAATTAATTGACTTGAAACTTGAGTTATGCTATTCAGAGTCTAAACTTCTTAATATGGTATTCAAGACCATCTAAACTCTGATCAGGGCCTCATCCCCACTACTATCCTCTGTCACCTGAATCCCCAGCCTCTCCAGACTGCCTCTCATTCCCTGAAGACTGTACACTTTCACACCTCCATGCCTAGGCTCAACTCCCTTACCTTATATTGGGGTCACCCAAGTGGGTGGGCTCACCCCACAACCTCACCTACCCTGATTCCAGAGACAGGCTGACATTGCTTCTGTTTTCTCTTCTCTACATTGTTAATATCTATAGTTAACACTTACTCTGCATTAAGCTAATTCTGCATTTGTCTCTTTCCTTCACCAATGAAAAATTCTTCAAAGGAAATAGTCGTTCTAATTCATCTTTGTATTCCCATGGTCCCCAGCTTAGGTACTTAATAAATATTTCCTAAGAGTTAAAATATATATATATATAGGAAACTCTCTGAGATAAGTTTGTGATACAGCAAGAAGCATTCCAAAAGCATTGTCAGAGTCTCCATCCACTCTTTAATTCCAAAATTGAAAAACAAGACCAAACCAAAAATTACTGTACTTTGTTGAAATCATAAACTCCCCAGACTGTGAAAATCACCAATTTGTTTTGGAAAAAATTAGTGTCTCTATTTGTGAGAACTTCTGTATCATTCCCATACGTAATTTGGTTCCACTTGTAAACTCTGCCTCAGTGAAAAAAATTAATGTATGTTCTGGCAGCCCTCATAAATGTCTCCTCTGCTGGCTCAGCAAAGAAATTAAACCAAACCATAAGATATAAATCATATACTTTCTTGGTACAGAGCCTAGCCTTATTTCTTTACCTTCTATGTCTCTAGCTTATATATTTAAGACTAAGTGTTAAAATTTAATTAGCAAAATTAGTGCAATATTTAAGACTGAGTATATGAGATGTTATAAATTATTTTAAAATTCTGAGGAAAAATATTAAATAAACATTATGTCTGTTGCATATCTTTCCTGTGCTTCTTGTATCATACTTTATTCTTGTTGTTTCATAAAAATGTTCTTATTTACTAAAAAGTAAACATATCTTTATGTATCATTATCTGAATAAACTGCAGATTAAAGTTATTCATGAACAAGGAACTAAAAATGTTCCAAAACAAATTGGAACTTTTTTATTTCGTCACACCTATAATTTCCACAAACTGTAAAACCATAGCAGATACTAGTTGCTGATGTCTCTTCTGATTCTTGGCTTAGATTTTTGGGGTCTTGGCTGTTATTTTCTGAAACCTGAAGCTTTTAATCATCTCCTTATGAGTTGCAGCAACACATGTCATTAATGAAGAGAATTGGGTAACCTCCCTTGCTGTTATTCTTAATTCAGCATATGACAGACACCGGCAGCAATTAGGAAGATCTGCCTAAGGCATAGAACATTGAAAATAATATCTGATGACACAAAGAGGATTGATGTGGAAAAAAAAAAAAGAATTGTGTAAAGGAGAAATTTAATGTAAAAAGAGTGTTCACATATTGGAGGAAAAAAGAACAATGTATAATCCAGGTAAACTATAAAGAGTTACTGGAATTTAAGAAAACTTAAATAAAAAGTATCGAGAAGTAAACTTTACGCTTTGACAAATCTACAACCAAGTGGTAAAGCAGTATTAACAAATGAAAACCACCTCCACGCTTTATTCATAAGCCATAAGATGTATGAGCTAGAGAAAATTGCTGATGGTGGAAATAGTCAAAGGTAGTTCAAGTTAAAATGGATATCATGCGAAGGTATTGCTTATTACTCTCCCACTTATGGTGTCTGTTATTATTTTGTGTGTGTGTGTTATAGCACTTCCAAGCTTTTACACTCTATACCTGACATTTTCACTTTTACTCTATTAAAGTTTTAATATTTTTTAGTCATTTTTTTTTAGTTTCAACTTTTATAAAGTCTTTTGAGATAACTTACAGAAATTCATGAGCACAGGAAATTATGATCATTGTATTTCTATAGAGAGGAGATAGTGAGAAGGAAGGAACATTTTAAGAGAGAAGGACAAGGGAGCAGAAAAAATCTAGAAATTATACAAGAGGAGAGAATTCTAGGAGTGTGAATGAGGTGAAGAAAGGGAAGTAGGATAAAAACAGAGTTCTCCATCCCTTCCTTCCTTCCTGTTTTTATAAAACGTAAGGTTTCTTTTCAGGGCAGGACACATCAAAATACACTGACAGTTGGATAGATGAAAGCCAGAACTCTTTCTTACAGCTCCAAATGAAAGAAGGCTGTCAGGCAGAGCCGCATAAGCACTTTTATCCTGGGACAGGGTAACAGCAAGCTGGAGCTGTAGGGGCAGCCTCTGTATGGCGAACTTCCGGGTTAATTTTTAGTCCCTGTGAACTGGCTAATTTGAAATCTTCTGTGGACCCCCCAGGGCATTATGGGGTGGAGGGTTCTCCCTGTTTCTGATTCCTGGCCCCATGGAGATTAGGGTAAGTGCGCTGTGGTTCAGAGTATGAAACCTCAATAAGGGAAGTGGTCAGGGTGCAGACTTAATTGGTTGCTTCAGAAGGGGAACTGACCAGACTCTACCCAGGACCTGGAAACTAGGTCAAGACAGCATAAAAACAATCAAACGCCACTTTATTATACTTACCTGGACCAGAAAGGGAAATATATATGTGTGTGTGTGTGTGTGTGTGTGTGTGTGTGTGTGTGCGTGTATATACACACACACACAAATGCACAAAGAGAGTGAATTAAACTCTAAATATAAAGAAGGCAAAGAAGAACAGAGAAAATATTAATAGCAGGGAAGGAAAAAACAGTAGGTTATCTCCTGAACCAGAGATTCGTTATGAGCTAATTTTCTTTCTTAACCTTCAGGGTCATGACAACTGTTTCCTTACACTCCTTCTACCCCAGGCATTGGTTGTCAAACGGGGCAGCTCAATTATGTAAGCATCGTATCTTGGCCCATAATCATCCATTACTCCTAATACATTTTATTAGGATTTAAATGAACAATTTAGTAATGAGCTGGGTCTCCCCCAGAGTTCTATAACAACTGGTAGCTAAACAATTAGAAATGACAATATTTCTACTTTTATTCAGCAATTCCCCAGTGTTTAAGGTGAGAGACTTTAAGTAATCCGATGTGTTTGTGGGGAAGAGGAATGGAGACAACTGAATGCTTGTGTGTACACATAAGATTTGCTTTTAAAAGACTCAGTTATTATTATTATTATTAATCTCTGGCAAAGGTTTTCAAATTTTAACGTGCATAAGAAGCTTTGAGAGTGTTTGTTACTGTTGATGCCAGGGCTCTTTGCCCTGAGGGTCACATCTGTGCAGAGCTCCATTTTTTTTTTTCATTTTCCTTTATTTAAAAAATATTTTTTAACATCTTTATTGGAGTATAATTGCTTTACAATGGTGTGTTAGTTTCTACTGTATAATAAACTGAATCAGCTATACATATACATACATCCCCATATCTCCTCCCTCTTGCACCTCTCTCCCACCCTCCCTATCCCACCCCTCTAGGTGGACACAAAGCACCGTAGACTCAGTTATTTTTGATTCACCCTTTACTGGGCTCCACTGACCACACGAGAGCTTCCCTTGGATACCAAATAGTCACATCAAACTTAACTTATGCAAAACTAGAAACCTAATTTCCACGCCACACAAAACAAGATAAGGCAAAACAAAACAAGACAACTTCTTCCCAAAGTCTTCCATTTCAGTAAACTGCAGCATTTCTTACACAGAAAAATCTTAGGCTCGCCTTGTCTGTTTCTCACACTGCCTACCCAGCCATCAGTGATAAAATTTAAATCATAATTTAAAATAAAAATCATAGTGAAATATGTCATGGATGATGTTATAGTGTAGACTAGATTTGATGCTCACGTAAGTCTTCTGCCTTATTACAAAATGAATAAACTGGGGGGAAAGAGTGTGAATCAAAGAGAATAACCATTCAAAAGATATCCAGAATCCGATTCCTTTCTCTAATTCCATTGCTATCCCTCTCATCCAAGTCACTCGCACCTCTCACCTGCATTATTACAATAACCATTGAACTGTTTTCCCTGTACGTAATCAATGTCCTCCTGCAGTCTACTGTCTACCCAGGAATCGGAGTGACAGCTTTAAACTCTAAATCTGATCACGTCACCCCTCTGCTCAAACTTGAGAGAAAAGCAAGTTACAAAGGCTTACAAGGCCCTATGGGATCTGAACTCCCCCCTCCCCCCCAATCTCTCTGATTTTATCTCCTACTCCCCCTTTACTCATCTCTGCCATAGGAGCCTTTTTGATTTTCTGGAACATCTGATTTGTGGCATTCCGCTGCCTCAGTGACTTTGCACTAGTTGTTGCCCTGTCTGCAGTGGTCCTTAGGGATTCTGCAGAGTGCACTTACTTCCTTTGGGTTTCTGCTCAGTTGTCACTTTACTGGCAAGGCCTTCCATGACCACCTATAACATCTGCCATCTCTCAGCCCTTTCTATCACGTTTACCCTTATTTTATTTTTCTGCAGAACCTATTTATTATCACTTGATATATTGTGGATTAATTTCATTGGATTATTTGTTTAATTTCTGTCTCACCTTGGTGAAATATAAGTTCCATGAAGTTAGGGACTTTGACTTGGAAAGAACAAGGCATGCCTCATTTTATTAATTTATTGCTAGCAGAATAAATTGTACTTTAATGGGAAAGAAGTTTCTAGAAAAAAGATTCTTTTGCTTTTCTATTCAATATATGTAAAGAGATAAAGATCCTATTCAATATATGTAAAGGAACAGTTAGTGGCTACATTTGTTATACAAGATTAGTTGAACATTTACATTTACTGTGTATTCATAAGCAGATTTTAATGCATAAATGCTATTCTGGTACTAAAAGAGCATGTCAGAATCTCAGTCATACTTTATTTCAACTGGAATACAGTGCAAACCCTTCCTACTTTCAATTTTTCTTTTTAAGCTAATACATGTTTATTTTCATCCTAGCATCTTAATTTGCATGGAACATGATGAAACTTAGATTTGCTCAGTCTTTTTTTTTTTCAGACACACACACTATATTTTATTTTTACAAGAGATAAATAAACTGACACCAAGCATTGTAAATGATGACCACAACAAAAGCAACAATGATTGCAATTACCAAACACGAAACACACTCACACTATGTCATAATATTGACATTCAGTCCAGTAATCCTCCACCGTAACAGCTCCTTTACTTTGCAGTGAAAATTGATTTGTATACTTTTTGCCTCTGGGTCCTTGTGGGATTTTTTTTTTTTTCATTCAAACAGAAAGTCAGAAAAATTATAATCATCCTCATCAGTTCACTCAGTCCCATGTAATTAATTTTTTTATCTTGATCTTTTGTTAGCACTTTTATGAATTCATCAGTTTTCCATTAGAGTTCTGAAAATGCTTATTCATTCAGTTCAGCAGTATAGTCAGTTACCAGAAACCTGTACTTGTCAGAGTCTTTTGCATGAATTCCTTGAAGATGAAACCCTTTTATAGGAATATTTTTGCAAAAGCATCAAAGTACACCCAGAACTGTCTGTAAATGACAAAAGACTTAAAAATAACCACGGTTAAAGATTTGATGAAAGTTCATAATAATGCAATTGACAAGAAAATTTAGTTATTTCTGAGATATATATTTTAAAGTAATAACTAAAATTATGACTTATGACATTATACCAGAACATATAAGATTTTTAGAAATTTCATGTAATGTCTAAACATTTATATTAACATATTTCCATACAAATAACCCAAAGAAAGTTTAGTATTAATTGTTTTTTTTCTTTGTTTTTTTGTACTGCAGGTTCTTATCAGTCACCAATTTTATACACATCAGTGTATACATGTCAATCCCAATCGCCCAATTCATCACACCACCATCCCCACGCCACCGCGGTATTCCCCCCTTGGTGTCTATACGTTTGTTCTCTACATCTGTGTCTCAACCTCTGCCCTGCAAACTGGCTTATCTGTACCATTTTTCAAGGTTCCACATATATACATTAATATACGATATTTGTTTTTGTCTTTCTGACTTACTTCACTCTGTATAACAGTCTCTAGATCCATCCATGTCTCTACAAATTACCCAACTTCGTTCCTTTTTATGGCTGAGTAATATTCCACTGTATATATGTACCACAACTTCTTTATCCATTCGTCTGTCAGTGGGCATTTATGTTGCTTCCATGACCTGGCTATTGTAAATAGTGCTGCAATGAACATTGGGGTGCATGTGTCTTTTTGAATTATGGTTTTCTCTGGCTATATGCCCAGTTGTGGGATTGCTGGATCATATGGTAATTCTATTTTTAGTTTTTTAAGGAACCTCCATACTGTTCTCCATAGTGGCTGTATCAATTTACATTCCCACCAACAGTGCAAGAGGGTTCCCCTTTCTCCACACCCTCTCCAGCATTTGTTGTTTGTAGATTTTCTGTTGATGCCCATTCTAACTGGTGTGAGGTGATACCTCATTGTAGTTTTGATTTGCATTTCTCTAATAATTAGTGATGTTGAGCAGCTTTTCATGTGCTTCTTGGTCATTCTTCTTTTCCAATTTGTATTCCTTTTATTTCTTTTTCTTCTCTGATTGCCATGGCTAGGACTTCCAAAACTATAATGGTGGTGAGAGTGGACATCCTTGTCTCGTTCCTGATCTTAAAGGAAATGCTTTCAGTTTTTCACCATTGAGAATGATGTTTGCTGTGGGTTTGTCGTATATGGCCTTTATTATGTTGAGGTAGGTTCCCTCTATGCTCACTTCCTGGAGAGTTTTTAACATAAATAAGTGTTCAATTTTGTCAAAAGCTTTTTCTGCATCTATTGATCTGATCATATGGTTTTTATTCTTCAATTCGTTAATATGGTGTATCACATTGATTGATTTGCATATATTGAAGAATCCTTGCATCCCTGGAATAAATACCACTTTATCGTGGTGTATGAACATTTTAATGTGTTGTTGGATTCTGCTGGCTAGTATTTTGTTGAGGATTTTTGCATCTATATTCATCAGTGATATTGTTCTGTAATTTTCTTTTTTTGTAGTATCTTTGTCTGCTTTTGGTGTCAGGGTGATGGCGGCCTCATAGAATGAATTTGGGAGTGTTCCTTCCTCTGCAATTTTTTGGAAGAGTTTGAGAAGGATGGGTGTTAGCTCTTCTCTAAATGTTTGATAGAATTCACCTGTGAAGCCATCTGGTCCTGGACTTCTGTTTGTTGGAAGATTTTTAATCACAGTTTCAATTTCATTACTTGTGATTTGTCTGTTCATATTTTCTGTTTCTTCCTAGTTCAGTCTTGGAAGGTTATACCTTTCTAAGAATTTGTCCATTTCTTCCAGGTTGTCCATTTTATTGGCATAGAGTTGCTTGTAGTAGTCTCTTAGGATGGTTTGTATTTCTGCGGTGTCTGTTGTAACTTCTCCTTTTCCATTTGTAATTTTATTGATTTGAGTCCTCCCCCCCCTTTTTTTTTTGTTGAGTCTGGATAATGTTTTATCAATTTTGTTTGTCTTCACAAAGAACCAGCTTTTAGTTTTATTGATCTTTGCTATTGTTTTCTTTGTTTCTATTTCATTTCTCTGCTCTGATCTTTATGATTTCTTTCCTTCTGCTAACTTTGGGTTTTGTTTGTTCTTCTTTCTCTAGTTCCTTAAGGTGTAAGGTTAGAATGTTTACTTGAGATTTTTCTTGTTTCTTGAGGTAAACTTGTATAGCTATAAACTTCCCTCTTAGAACTGCTTTTCCTGCATCCCATAGGTTTTGGATCATCGTGTTTTCATTGTCATTTGTCTCTAGGTATTTTTTGATTTCCTCTTTGATTTCTTCAGTGACGTCTTGGTTATTTAGTATCGTATTGTTTAGCAGCCATGTGTTTGTGTTTTTTACGTTTTTCCCCTGTAATTGACTTCTAATGTCATAGCGTTGTGGTCAGAAAAGATTCTTGATATGATTTCAGTTTTCTTAAATTTACTGAGGCTTGATTTGTGACCCAAGGTGTGATCTATTCTGGACAATGTTCCATGCACACTTGAGAAGAAAGTGTAATCTGCAGACTGTCTTTCTGTGAATGTGGTTTTTGTTCCACAGGCTGCAGGATTGTAGTTTTTCTTGCTTCTGTTGTTTGCCCTGTGGTGGATGAGGCTATCTAAAAGGCTTGGTGCAAGGGACTGGTGGTGGGTAGAGCTGACTGTTGCTCTGGTGGGCAGAACCCAGTAAAACTTTAATCCACTTGACTGTTGATGGGTGGGGCTGGGTTCTCTCCCTGTTGGTTGTTTGGCCTGAGGCAACCCAACACCGGAGCCTACCTGGGCTCTTTGGTGGGGCTAATGACAGACTCTGGGAGGGCTCACGCCAAGGAGTACTTCCCAGAACTTCTGATGCCAGTGTCCTTGTCCCCATGGTGAAACAGAGCCACCCCCCACCTCTGCAGGAGACCTTCCAAAACTAGCAGGTAGGTCTGGTTCAGTCTCTGCCGCGGTCACTGCTCCTTCCCCTGGGTCCTGATGCGCACACTACTTTGTGTGCCCTCCAAGAATGGAGTCTCTGTTTCCCCCAATCCTACCTATCGAAGTCCTACAATCAATTCCCACTAGGCTTCAAAGTCTGATTCTCTAGGAATTCCTCCTCCCATTGCCGGACCTCCAGGTTGGGAAGCCTTACGTGGGGCTCAGAACCTTCACACCAGTGGGTGGACTTCTGTTGTATAAGTGTTCACCAGTCTGTAAGTCACCCACCCATGAGTTATGGGACTTTATTTTACTGTGATTAGACCCCTCATACCTTCTCATTGTGGCTTTTCCTGTGTCTTTGGATGTGGAGTATCTTTTTTTGGTGAGTTCCAGTGTCTTCCTGTCGATGATTGTCCAGCAGCTAGTTGAGATTCTGGTGTTCTCGCAAGAGGGAGTGAGAGCACGTCCTTCTACTCCACTGTCTTGGTTCCTCCTCTCCACAATGTTGCTGAAAGTCTTAAGGATTATGGAGCATTTAAATCAGCACCAATGCTTCTTTTCACCTATTTCTCCTGTGATGGTTAATTTTATGTGTCATTTTGACCAGGCCTCAGGGTTCCTAGATATTTGGTAAAACATTATTCTGTGTGTCCCTGTGAGAATGTTTTTGGATGAGATTAACATTTAAATTGGTAGACTGATTAAAGCAGATTGACCTCCCTAATGTGAATGGGCCTCATCCAATCAGTTGAGGACTTTATTAGAATAAAAAGGCTGAATCTCCCCAGAGTAAGAGAGAATTTCTCCTACCTGACTGACTTTGAAGTGGAACATTACCCTTTTCCTGCCTTCAGATTCAAACTGAAACCTTGCCTCTTCCTGGTTCTTGAACCTGCTTGCCTTCCGAGTGGAACTACATCATCAGATCTGGGACTCCAGGTTGCCCGCTCACCCTGCAGATCTTGGGACCTGTTGGCATCCATAATCACATGAGCCAATTCTGTATAATAAACATCTTTCAGTCTCTGGGCTATTCAGTCTGCTCAGGCTGCAGGAGCCAATTAGGAAGATGCCTTCCTTGACTCTCGTCTGTCCTCTCCTGCAGCTAAAGCCAAAAGAAAAGAGGTAATTTCACGTAGAGTTTGAAACCTTCTCTTGACTTTTCCTGCTCACAAGCTTTTTCTCAATGTCTTCTGCTGTGTTCTTAGTGTGAGTTCTTTTTCACACTGCTGTAAGGGATTTAACGTAATTCTATGTGATGTGGAACCCTCAGCACCAGGGGCAGCTCATCTGGTTGAGTTAGGGTACCTGACGGAAACAGTCTCCTCTTTTCAAAAATGATTTAACTTTTTTGTCAGAATATTTTATTATTACATTTAAACATTTTAGCATACATTTATTTAATGTGTAGACTCTCCCCCCTCCTTAAAAGAAGGAAAAAAGAAAGCAAAGATGGAAGGAAGGAAGGAAAGAAGGAAGAGCGGAAGGAGAGAAATGAACACAGAGTTTCAAATCAGTCAAACTCAGACATGAATCTGACTCTTAACCTGTGCAGTTTAATAGTTCATTTTTCCTATTAACCTATGATCTGGTCCTGCAACTTCATCTGTATATAAAAATTACACAGGGCTTCCCTGGTGGCGCAGTGGTTGAGAGTCCGCCTGCCGATGCAGGGGACACGGGTTCGTGCCCCGGATCGGGAAGATCCCACATGCCACAGAGCAGCTGGGCCCGTGAGCCATGGCCGCTGAGCCTGTGCGTCCGGAGCCTGTGCTGCGCAACGGGAGAGGCCACAGCAGTGGGAGGCTCGTGTATCGCAAAAAAAAATAAAAATAAAAAAAATTACACAGAGGTTCAGAATGACTCTCCATGGAGAGTCAATAATTCCAATTAGACTCCTGATCTCTGGGAGCAGACCATTTATTTGTTTGTAACTTAGTTACAATTCCAAATATTTTTAGGTCTTGATTTAAGCTTCACTAAACTGAAGATTTCATAAACTAGGAAAAACGCCTTGGTATTATGACTTCATTTTATACTTTAATCCACTTGCAACACTGTATTATAACTTGGCATTTTGATATTTTCATGTTTTGATTTTTTTAATCTACATGCAAACAGATTTTATTAACATTTAAATAGGATGACTATTACATAGAAATACATGGTATTTGAAATGCTTTTCATAGGATCAGAATATTTATTTTAAAAAACCAATCTCTATAAAGATAAGGACAAAGTATTATGCAATAACCAAGATGTCTTTGTAAATCATCAGTAGTATTTTGTAATTAATTTCCCATTCATAATTTGAAATTGCCTCTTAAATAAAAGGAGTAACAAATCAAAAAAAAAATTACACAGAGGAAGTGGAGAATGAATGATTAAATAACAAATGAAAAAAACATGGATCTCTAAAAGGGTATAAAATGGAATGTCATAAAGTGGGGAGGAGAGAAAGATTCAGAGAAAGGACACATAAAATTCGCTGATCTTCTGTATTTTTAATGATGAGAATTTCCTTATCCCAGGGGATTATTATAATGAGTAAATAAGATTATTTAGACCGTCAATTAATAATAAAATACCTAACCTTAATTTCACACTTGTATGTCAGACAGTAGACTAAATATTTTACATGTATTATTTTATATAATGCTCAAGACATGCCTATGAGAGGGGCTATTTGTTAACCCCACTTCACAGTTGTGGAAACTTATAGTTAGAAAGGTTAAGTAATTTGCCTATAATTTTCAGCAAGTAAGTGGAGAAGCTAGAACTTGACCCTGGTTTTATCTGTCTCCAAATCTGGACTCTTAGTTATTATTTCAACTGCGGTAACTATTATTAGTACAATTTAATATGTCTATTCCTTGGCAGCTTTGGTGGGAATAATGGCTGGTGAAATCTCTTTGCAAATGGCTCTAGAGTCCAAGTGGCTTTGGCGACAGCAGCAGGATGGCAACACTTCCTTCTGCCAAGAGAAGCCCCACCGACCCTGACCCCTTCCTGGTGTCAGAGTATCTCTCCACATCTCTCACTTTGAGTTAGGTGTGCTACCTTTCTTGGCATATTGCCTGATCTACTATTTGGTACTAGAAAAGCCCTTTGATGAGATAAATTTAAGAGCCGTTTCTCTAAACGCTTCATATAAATCAGCAGTGGCAAAGATTCCATGTTTGTGAACTAAGTTATAGTTTCAGTAATGGAAATTTCAGCAAGTTTTCTCATCCTTCAACAAAATACAGATGATCCTCAGCTTACGATGGTTCAAATTATGATTTTTTGACTTTAAGATGGTGCCAAAGTGAAATGCATTCAGTAGAAACCAGACTTCAAATTTTGAATTTTTATCTTTTCCCAGGCTAGTGATATGCAGTACGTTACTCTCTCATGATGCCGGGCAGCCACAGCTCCCAGACAGCCATGTGATCACTACTGTAAGCAACCAATACTTTTACAACCATTCTTTACCCATACAGCCATTCTGTTTTTCACTTTCAGCACAGTATTCAATAAATTTCATGAAATATTAAATACTTTATTATAAAATAGGCTTTGTGTTAGATGATTTTGTCCAACTGTAGGCTAATGTAAGTGTTCTGAGCATGTTTAATGTAGGTTAGGTATATTACATGTATTTTTGACTTATGACATTTTCAACTTACAATGATGTGTTTATCGGGATGTAACCCCACCATAAGCGGAGGAAGATCTGTAATCCTAAATTTATCATTATCAGGATTAAAAATAAATGGATAACGGGACCACGGTCTACCTGCAATAGAGTTCCAAGAAATGTGACAGTAAAATTTCACCTATAATGTAAATTTTTCTATTCACAATGATGCAAAATTAATAGCTGGTGCCATCTTTACAGAGGAATTTCCATTTAGTTCCATTTTGATGGGCATAGTCCTTCCTTCCTGTATCTGTCCCATCACCCAGTGACACCCGATTTTTCCCTTTTAGATATTCAGTGGTTTTATAGTTCATTTATTTACTCATTCAATCATTCAACACTCTTGGGTTTGGTGCTGTGCTGAGCACTTGATAGGTAACTTGTTCCTGCTTTCCAGGGACTCACAGTTTAGTAGAGGAGATATATGCATATGAAAATAATTGTGATACTATGTCCTAAATGAGATATAAAAGAAATGGAAAAATTCCCAGAGCACTGGACCCAGAGGCACAGCAATATTTTGTCAGGGAGATCAAGAGAACCACAAAGAGGATGACGATTAAGCTGGTCCTGGGAGAATGAATCTGATTTCTTCAAAGGGAGAAAGTTAAAGGTGAAGATCATTCAAGTCAGCATGAGCAAAGACATGGAAGTATGAGGTGTACAATGTTTGGGATATTGTGACGGACATCACATCATCTACCTCTGAGAATATATATGCACGTCTGTTTTGTTCTTTATAATGAAACCATCTGTTCATTGATGCCCTACCTCAATTTTGATGGATCTTCTCCTTAGCTTAGTTTCTAAGTCAGATTTCTCTTTCAAATTGTGGGCTTTGAAATAAATTTAGCAATTCCCCAACAACATTTCTTTTCAACTGAATGGCATAGAAAAGACTAGAATAAAGCCAAACAGAAAAATAACAGAGTGCCTTAACTGAGGAAGGTAAGTACTGTTTTGTGAAACATGTTTTGGTTGTGTGTCTGAGTGTATTTTTATGTGTCTGTTCCATAATGTATTTCTTATTGTGGGTCACAATAAAAAAAGTTTGAAAGCCACTGAAGTAGTAATATTTTCTATTACTTTTCATTGCACTCATAGTATTGGTTATGATTAAACCTTAAGTCCAAGTCAACCTTGATTTTTAATGAAGTGACAAGTGACACAGACTGACCTCATTTATAGGCCTGGCACACAGGCAAGCATCTGTTTTACTGAACTCTAGTTGCATTTAACCAGATGAAATTATTCTAACTTGGGGATGAAACCATCATTTATAATGTTATTTTAACATTATTTTTCTACTCCAAGTTCCAAACTATTAAATTAAAGACAATATATAAAAATCTAACCAATTAGCAGTAAGCTTCCTAAGAGATTGGCTTCTTCTATAATGGTCATTTGTTCATTCAACAATTATTTATTGAGTGCCTACTCTATGCTCAATGGTATTTTAGATACTGGAGATGACAGTCGTGTAAAAGAAAGAGAAGGTTATAAAAGTAAAAATATTTTATCTTAAACATTCATATTAAGTTCGAGCTTCTTGCAATTAGGATGGCATGATATTTTAATAAAAGATTTTGAAACAAGCCACACAAATATTTGGAAAAATAAAAAACACGACTCCAACCTACACAAGAAAAATCACATACCAGGTTATATTTCATAGGATATTTTAAAACTAGACAAGATAGATGGCATATTTCATAAAATGATTTCAATCTATCCCCTGTATAAAAATTAGAAGACATATGCTCATATATAACACACAATTTGCAAAAATATGCGTCTTCCCAGTAGGGAACAGATACCTGTGCTACTGTTGTGTTGTACTTTTAAAGTTTAAAGTTCTCCATTGAGAGTAAAGCAATAGATTTTTTAAAGTTGCATATCAAACTGAGAGTATATCTTGAACTTTTCCCGTGAAATTTCTCCCATTTAATTCATTCTTTGTAGTTTTATACATGAATACTGATAAAAAGTAATAGCATTGACTTTTTATCCCTAACAGTATTTTTAATTTCCATACTAGGACTTATAAAATCCATTTTGTTTGCCTTATGAGATTTAAAAAATTTTATTTCAGTGTAAGTCAACTGAAGGCCTGTATCATGGGCCAAGATGCTAGCTAGGTAGGGAAATATCAACATATTTTACATCACTGATAAACTATTTCAATAAAACATAAATAAATGTTTTCACTTATTACATTGCTTTATGCATTTCTTCAGCACTATTACATGTCTTCATGCTGCTTTCTGTATCATTTTTCTCACTTGCTTCTAAAGCTATCACTTGCCATCTTTAAGTGCCCTTTCAAAGCTATTTAGGGATATAAGAATGTCTTGGTCACCCTTGGAAATTTATTTTACTTTAATCTAGTGTCTCTTCCCACATTATTTATTTCAAAATTCCTGATAATCTCCATCATCTATTGAAGGTTTGTCCCACTTTTCAGAGTAAGTGCGTTTATATTATTTCCATGAGTGGGGGGTGAGGGGTGAGGGGTGAGGAGAGGCTAACCTATAAATGAGGAAAAAAATACTTTTATTGCTCATTTTAAACATATATGTATATATACACACACATATATATATACATTTAGAAAAAGGCACAGTTCATATTGAAGACAATGTTGAAGGTTTAGAACACTGGAAAACGTAGTAACCTAGGAATTCTTAATATGAAGTCTTCAAAACTGTGATAACTTAAAAAGGAAAACAATACTATGTTTTCTTTAAATTTGGCTTGACTTTTCCTTTTTATGCCATTATGTTTCAAGAATGTATTTAGACATTTTTCACCCCGTTAGGTGAGGCATTCGCTTCCTTCACCTCACATCAGGGAGGTTATCATTGAGTCAGTTGCACTATGGTTTCCTAAGACAAATATGTTTAGGTTGAGACCAAGGCAAGAAAATTCTTGGATGAAAAGATTTTCTGACAGATTTTTATAAGTGACTGATTGGAATACATAAGTACAAATTTAATTTTCAAAAACACAAAATAAAGATCAAATGGAAATTGTTACAAATGCTGAAAAAAATTTAAATGAAAACACTACTTTGCTGCCTCTTCAGAAATCTTTTGTATTACTTCTCTTTTGTCACCAAAAGAATACTCAGCACAACTCATAGGTGCTAAGGGAGAAAATACATATTTCTCCTAGTATTATCCTTTTGGCTTTTGCTAAAAAGGAAAGAGGATCTAATATAAGGCAGAATTTAAAATTAAAAATACCTGGAAGAAAGGGGCATGAAAGGGAGTAATTTGAATGATTATGTTCTCCCAAAGCTTCTGGAAGCCTCCTTATTTTCCCAAACTGGGTTTAACATTGTCTCTTAATCAACAAAAATATTGTCTTTACACTTTGCTTTTTATAATGTCAATGTGACAAGAATATTTATTTATACAAAAAGAAGAGGAGACTATGAGCTTTTGAAAATCTAGGTGTTAAACTTTTTGAACTCTTATACCCTGAAGATATTGAAATTAACATTTATTGGCTGGTGATATTTTGATCATGAAGAATTATCAAGGATGTTTGATTTTACTTAAATTTTATAAGTTCAGAAACTAAGAGTTCTTTGTTGGGCCTGTAGTAGCACTCAGATCTATCTGGTTAAATTTTGAAAATTTTTATTATCAGAATGATTGCTCAAATTCACCAGTAGCCTGTTCTGCATGTTTTGTTGTTCTCGTTGATGTATATCTAAGCAGTAAGATAGGCCTTTTTATAATGCTGTTTCTCCTTAAAATGAGGAATGGCTCTTTTCCCTTTCTTCCAGGAAGCCTAAGGAGGAATATGGAGCTAACTGCAGTACCCAACTGAACTAAAATAAAAAGCTTGGAGTTCAGCGCCAGCAAACTTTTCCATCTGTTTTCTTCCCTTCTTCATTATTTGTACGGCTACTACAACCAAAGAACTGATGCAGTTTCTAGCTGTTTTAGAGCAAATAACCATTTCCAGATGAAAGCAATAATAAGTACAAAATGCATTTTTTTCAGTTATATCTAAAATTACCCACATCACTTGCTATTACCCATCCACAGGTAGTTTCTATTTTTTGGGGGGGTGGGGGGGAGGCTGGGCTGGGTGTGTTGGTACATTGCTCACCATCTTACACATGATATCCAAGAGAGGACTAGAATACCTGTGCCACACAATCATTGGATAGAAATGCTTGTGAAACTGATGAACATGGAAACGACAACAACAAAAAAGTATGATCATTTTCACCTACACTCCACGGAAAGTAGTAACCTGAGGCGATTAGGACACTCAACAAGAGGTCACATGTCTGTTAGAGGTGAAGCAGACACTTGAATATCTGTCTGCTTCATGGGGAGACTTTTCGTCTCAGAATACATACCCTAATAAACAACAGTTGGAGAAAATTGTCTATGACATTCAACATAATACTGAGCTGAGGCTGAGAGAAGGAAGGGTGGAACTGTATTTCCTTTTGTAAAGCGAAAACAGCCGTGAAATACAGCCTCTTCTAAAGTCTGATATTTAAAGGGAGTTGTAAGAAATCAAATTGTTCAATTTTAACGAAGAGTGACCAAAGTTACTGGCAAGCTCATGCCTCCGAGTCTGCAAAATCACTGACCAGGAAAGCAAAACTTTCCCAACACCCAATTTTAATATTGTGCTAAAGCCACTGACTTTGTTAAAACCTCCGAGTTAAATATGATCCCCTCCCCACCCCTCTCCCCCCGCCCTTTAGGTTAGTGTTTGGGGGACCAGGAGGGGGCTGGAGCTTGGCCCCAACCTCGGAATTGCTGCCAAGGGCTTGTAATACAATCTCTCGCCGTTTGAAGGTTAAATCAGTGTCAATTGCGTTTGCTGTCCACCAGAAAAAGTAAGCATTTTACTTCCGCTCGGTCTATGTGGACTGATGAAATGTAGGAAATCTGTTTCTGGCAGGGGGAAAAAATCGTTTTCCCAAACAGCACCGAGAGGAGCCATCAGAGAAGTATGAAGAGGGGCAGCGCGGCT
>NW_020175186.1:4264997-4394609 GCF_003031525.2 Neophocaena asiaeorientalis asiaeorientalis
GGGGGCCGGCCCCGAGACGCTGCAGGAGCCGAGCCGGGAGCCCCGGTGCCCCTGAGAGCCGCCAGCAGCCCAGCTCCGGACGCGGGGGTGAGCAGGCGGGCGGGCCCCGCTCTCCGCCGCCGTTGCCGCGGCGTGAGCGCTCTGCAGCCCGGCTTGCGGAGCCCCGGCCTCTGCTGCACGGCTGGCGGCAGGGGAGGGGGGCCGTCGTTGCCAGTAACGTCGGGCACGCGGCTGGGAAGGGTGGAGAGCCTCGGACAGCCGGACGGGCTGTGGCGCTCGGTGTGTGGTCACTGCAGTGGGTGACTCTCTGACTCCCTGGAAGCGACCATGTGTTCCTCATCCCTATTGTGGAACAGTCCAAATGACCGCCGCAACGAAGAAACCCGCTGGGGCGGCTCAGCCAACCGGGGACAGGAGTGAGGATTTCTCATTAGCACAACGATTGTAAAGACACACATATGCATTTCGTGCAGAAGGGTCTCTGTCTGCATGCTCAGCGTTGTCCCTTATTGAGGAGAGGAAAGCGGAGAGGGGATGGTCTTAATGGATTGATCCTTATTGCTTTACTTGAGTCAAGGAGGCCGGGAGGGGGAGAAAGAGCACGACACGCGTGATTTGGGGTGATGCTGTCTTCCCCTGATGAGTTTGACAGAGTCGAGCTTTTGCTACGTGAATGAACAAACGTTAGGCTAGCCTATGAATCAACTCCCTTTGGGGCGATTTTTTTTGCCTGGTATTGTTCTTCTCATCCAAAGAGCAAGGTTTTGGAATCTGAAATTATTTGGGGAGCACAGGAGCCAACTTGGCTTTGGAGGCATTAACGATTCTGGCAAGATTAAATTCTATCAGCCTAATAAATTGCCATTAGCCTAGTCCAGACATCCGAAGTTTCTACTGTCATGAATAGAGGGGAAGCAAAAGCAGGGGTTAACAGATTCTGTTTTCTACCTTTCAGTACAATTGGGGTGTGTGGGGGGGGTGGGGGGGATTGTCCACTTTCCTCCAGTTAACCTTTTTGGAGATCAAAACCTTTCCTCTCTCCCACCTTCTTCATCTTCATCCTCTTACAGTGAAAAGTTTGCAAAACTTTACTGTCTCTCTTGTAAACTCCTCCCTCTCCCCAAGCACCCTCTCCTACAAAGCTAGATCAACTATGGGAGATCTTATGCCCAGGAAATAAGATCTGCATGTGCACAGGAACACCCATTAGGCCTCCTAGTGTTAAATAAAGGCTCAGACAGGTCGGAGGTGCCAGCCAGGCAGAGGAAATCCACCTTTTCTCCTCAACTATCCCCTGAGATTCATAGAGACAAGGCTGAGGAGGCCTCTGCTCACTGGTTTTCTTCCCCAACATCTTAGCAGTGTGGACGCTGATTAACTCCAGCTGGATCTGGTTTGCCCAGCCTGTCTTTGAAATTGATCAATGAGTTCCTTCTCGAGGAATGCTCCCCCCTAACTGTGGAGGAGGAGGTGGTGACTGTGGCAGTCCTCTCCAGCATGGGCATCTTGGTTCTCAGTGCCTAAGACAAGGTAAGGGACAGATATCTGAGGCGTGGGACAGGCAGCCTTTGCAATGCACCTTGCAGCTTTAGTACACAGCTCCCTGAGTGGGCTCTGAAAGGGAAAGGTAGCTTGTATTTCAGCCTGTGTGCTACTGAACTTGGGGCTTAGTTCTTCATTTTAGTGTTACACACCATACTTTTGTGATGTGGACTGTGCTTTGCTGGGAAATAAACTCACAAGGCAAAATTTATTTCATCTGGTGCAAAAGGTACTGTGATTGCCACTGAGTGTCCTAGTATCTTGGTAAGAAATTTTAGTTAAACTTGCAGGTGTGGAAGAATGTCAGGTCTTATATTAATCCTAAGTATGTTATGCATAATTTTAGAATTTTGCTTCAAGCCTGCAAGCCTGCTTTATATTTATAGCCTTCGGGAGCCTTTGGAAGGCCGAAGTTACCTTGGTTGAAACCAAATAATGAGGCTCTAACAGTTTGTTTGCAGAGGGAGTTGTTAAACCTGGAGCTGATATTAAGGTAATTTTGGTATCTTTGTGGTTTTGATATGGTGGCACAGAGATCCCGCTGTTTCTTTTAATTTCTCCTGGACGACTATCAAGATTTTCCACTCAGTGTTTTCTGACTAGAGAAAAGAATTGGAGTAAAGGTAGAAAATCTCTCTTGGCAAAGAGAGTAAGATGCTTGTGTGATTTTTCTGTCCTAAATGTTTTCAGAGTCAAAGCAACTGAGTTTTTGCTAATGCTCTCCCCTTACATCAGAGTACATATATATTCAACAGAATGTAGAACTCTGCTAGCTCTCAACTACACTATAGTTACGTAGAACAGAAATCTTTTTATTGCAAACAACACACACATGGACACACACACAACAACATCTTCTTATGAATTAAGATTTACTTAATCAACTTAGGTTAAATTTTGATGTAAGTCCTCAAACATCCTAATCGATGAATGACTTTCAGGTGATTTTCTATTCAAATTAAGTTTGAAATTAATCTGGTAGGGGTCCAGAAACCTGAGCTAAATTGTTTGGAAGAATACTTTAGTATAATTAAAAAAAAAAAACTTAAAAATCTCTAATGCCAAGAAAATATAAGAAATTAGTTCCCACTCAGTCTTAATATTTTGGTCATGATTTGAGAAGGAATTATTATTGTAGGTATACCATCATTTGGTTCAAGACAAATCATCATGGGGCTGCAAGATAAGAAAAAGATTCCTGGAAGAGAGTTAGCATTCCTTGAGTTTGGGCACCAAAAGGGCTGAGTAGGGTACTTTTAATGACTAACTAGACTTGTTACTTTGGCCAAAATGCCTTAGGCTTCCAGTCCCTTATTAATAACCAGAAATTTGGCTGGTAAATCTTCTAAGGTCCATTTGAGTTTAAAGATTTTATTATATAATTAGAAAAACTAGTAACGAGTGTCATTTTGCCTTTACATTTGGCGCTTTTTAATTTCAGACAAGCTGCTCCCCTTAGCCAGAAGCGGAGGTCCATTTACAAGATCTAGAATTACCTTTCTGATTACATTTTGGACTTTCATTTTCTGTTCAGATTCTTAGGTTAAGATTTTACATTCATGACATTGGTTGAGAATATATAGCTTTGTAGATATATTATTGGCCAGCCAAAGTGAATCACATAGGCGTAAAGGACTCAGAATGGTGAAAGAGCCATCTAGAGCTATCCTTGGTTGTTAATTCTTTGAGTCTAGTTTGAAAGATAGCATTTTCTCCTTCCAGATTATGGAAGGGTGTTTGGCTTAAGGTGTTTTTATTTTTTTTTAATTGTAAAAGACAGTGTTATTGGCCTATAAACTTTGTTTTCTTAGTTTCACACCCATAGCACACAAAACTGACTAGACAGAGGGGAGGTCAATGCTCTAAATCAGAACAAAGGTGGCCTTTAGTGAAGGGACCCTTGACTGTGGGTTCATTAGCACTCTGTTTTAAATGGCCACCGTTTAGGTGACTTTGTGGGGGGGAAGGGTGTGGTGACATCCTTTCACATTTATTTTGAGAGGCCTGGCATTCCCCTTTCTTAATAGCTTATGAGTCTTTGATGTCAAAATGAAGTATAGTATGTTACCAAAATTTGTTTTTAAAAACATGTAAACTACCCATCTTGGAGTTCAGCATTTCACTCATCATCCTGGGAGTTTCATCCCTCTCAATATGAAGAAAACTTGGGATTTTCCATTATTTATGGTTTTATTTCATCAATTCTTTATCTGTTTTCATTTCTCCCCCTGGCCTTTGCCATTTCTTAGTTATCTAGAGTTCTACAAAATATTCCTATTTTTGTTACAGAATTTCTTTTCTTTTTAAAATAAGTCAGTGGAAGCTTTATTTTTGCATATTTCCTATGGTGATGATTTCAATTTAGCTAGTGTTTGTTGAATATAAAATATATGCCAAATACTGACACGAATATTTCATCTTCACACGTATATGTGAGGTGTTAACCTCCATTATACATACTGGAGAACTCAAGTACAAAGAGAAAAAGTCATATAACTAGGATAGAACAGCTACTAAATGGCCAGGTAGTAGAGCCAGTATTTGACCCCAGGACTCCTGATTCCAGCTCTAATATTCTATTAATCACACTTCTTAGCAGAATTTCATATCAGACAGTAGTGATATAATGTTTATCATTTTATTCTTATATTTCTGTCTTTCCAATTTATTTTCCATGCAATATTGCGATACTTTTTTTATAATATGGCAACAAAGACTAGAGATAAACCAGAAACCATCTTGGTCATAATCGAAGCACACCTCTAGGTGGTGAAAAAGAATACTTTTTCCTCAGAGTCAAAACTATGTCTTCAACTGGGATTCTGGAACAACAGACTAAACAGAATCTTTAAAACATGTGATATTGTACTTATGGAGTCATTAATTTTTTCTTCTTCCCCTGGGCTGGTTCAAGTCTCATCATATTCATAATGGTTATTCCAGAATCACTTCTATGGAAAGAAAGAAAAAAATACACGCACACACATTCTTTGAAGAATTCTGTATTAAGTTTCTGCATGTTTTTCCCTTTAAGTTTTATTTTTCTGAATTCCAAATCCTGAGGGTTGAGTTATCCATTTTTAGATAGACCCATAAAGCTTGGAGAAGCCATAGTCTGAAGAAGGCATATAAGCATTTGAATCCTTACTCCTTTTTTTCAAAGCGATTGGCTTTGCTTAGTAATTACTGAAGTTACTTATCAAGCTTTTTAAATATTTAGGTTGTATGAATTTTAATAGTAACATCTTTCAGTATTTAGATATGTTATACAAAAAAAGAAGTTTCTCTTTCTCCAAAACCTATTTTTTTTCTTCAAGTCAGTGTATCATTTCATTTCCTGTCTTAAAAGCTACCCCTTGGTATCTCTGGTGGTTTTCGAAAATGTTTGAATGAATTCAAAAGATCAAAAATGACCTTTGTCTTGTAATTTGTTCTTTGTGATCTAATTCAACTCATTCAGATGGATTAAACATTTGTTGAAAATTATAAAAGGTTTATAATCCTGTAGTGATCTTTTTATCTGGGTAATATAAATTTATTTGACCTTTGTTCACTGCAATTTAATCATTTCATTTGGAAACTGCTTCAACATGGGGTAATTCACACTCCAAATTTTGATCCGGCTAGCTGGGTCCATTTTCATCTTTTCTATTCATATCTCAGCTATATTTAAATCCAAGACCACCATGTAATGACTTTCAGCTAAACCATAGAGTCATGCCAAGTTTGATGGTGATTTAAAATGTGAAAAAAGGATCAGAAGAATTTGGATCAAAATCCTAATTTTTTTCAAAAGGGATTTAAACAGAAGAGTCCCTATCTATGACAGTGACTTAGGTGTCTACATATTTGGCATGTGTTTCATTGTTTAACTTCTATCAGATGCTAATTACCCACTAAGCCTTCTTTCTCCTACCTTTGCCTCCTGGGAAAACATAACTCTGTTCTTTCTTTTTTTTCACTTTACATATAATTTTGATTATATACAAAGCAGAGTAACAAACATTGCTTAGTTATTCTTATTGTTTTAACTTAATGATCATCTGTAAATATTAGAAGATAGTTTAAATTACATTTCTGGCAAAATACAGGACAGACTACATGAGAAATAAATGTGCCACTGTCAAGGAAAATAAAAACTTCACTGTTTAGAAGCATTGAGGGGACAGATTGTGTCCCTCTGGCTCACTGAAACTGTTACATGCCATTAGACTTACTGTAAACTATCCCTTGATGAATTCTTTGCTGGACAATGAGCTTACGAATCTGAGGTGTCTTCTTGCTTTTACAAAGCAAAATAGGACTCTGATGCTTAAATGGAAGTTGCAGAGAACATAATAGGATGTAGGTAAAGTTACTGAACTACCACATCTCACTTTCAGGAAAGTAGCGGGAGATATTGTGTCTTGAGAAGAAAGGCATTTTAGAGGTAACCCTTTTAAGATTTCAATTAGTTATTTAAATGTATGAATCATGTGCTTAAATGTATTATTACTTAAATGTTTGTTTCTGAGGCTAGCTAGCCTGTAGGAATCCTAACCAACTACTGGGAAATGTTTTGTTTTCCTGGGGTTAGACCTATTTTTTAAAGAACTGGGGCAAAAAATGTTTTAGCCTTCTGGTTTAGTCACAGGGTTTGGAGAATCTTTAGGACTTTATATGAATAATGTCATGATTAACTGCAAAAGAAAATAGACAGTTGTGATCTTCTGGTCCCTGTAATGACAACTTAGTAGCATATGACAAGGTATATTAAAATGTTTCACATTTTCACTAGTTATTACTTTAGATGACTAGATATACAGAGATTTATGGAAGGTGTTTTCAAAGAAAACTTACAGTAATTTTTTTCTGCAAAAATTACTTCAAAGCATAATTTCTCTGGAAATTAAATTGTCTGTGCTTTTAAATTATATATTTATGACACTTTTTAAGTGTTTAACCATGCTCCCAGCAGTCTTTTCTAATGCTACAGCAAAATGTTTGTGAGACTGTCGCATTTTACAGTTTTCTGAACACCAATGTCTTATTTTGTTTAAAAGCTGTCTTTAAAAGACAAAAATTAACCTAGGCTAAGAGAATTAGAGTTTGAGATTAATTGGAAAAGAATGCTATGTAACGTTTCAAATGATAAAACTGACAAGGGTATATACAACTTATACAGGTGAACTTAAAATACCATTAGTAATAAATATAGCTGAAAACCCCATTATATCATAAAAATCTTACTTTTTGTCATTTGTAAACATTTTCATTTTCATTTCATTCAGTCATAATGCATTTGGTTATTTTATAGTCACTATTTGCATACAGAATGGAGTTCTACACATAAACTTATGAGTTTATTACCTTCCTGCTCCAATATTACATCTGTAGTCTCAGGTCCTATAAATAATGCATACAATAGTACTACATTTAAGGCCAAGTATATATTCATACATCTTTTCTGCAACCCACATAGAAGACTGTGTTACTCATAGGTTAGTGAAATCATCCCTTACTGTGTAGATATAAGATATGTAATGTAATTACTTCTTTGCTAAACATGAATACAAACAAACCCTAGTATGCAAAACATACAAAGTGAGAAGGTACAAAGTATGACAAAAGAAAACCTGTGACAATATTTATTAGAATTACGGTGTAATTCCTGGGTTATAACGTGGGTTCCTGATGACACTATTTTGTAAAATGTGTCATTCTGAAAGCAGTAATGGTCTTAGAATAAAGACCCAAGTTCAAGCCTGACTCTGCCGTGATCTAGCTATATGATCTTGGTTGAGTCACCATTCCTCTTTGGTTTTGTTTTCATTAATTGTAAAATAAGAGAAGTGTAGTAGGGACTCTAAAAGGATGCACTCCCCCATGTCCCACCCAATTCTCTAAAGTATAAGTGCATGATTACTTGGCCATCTGCAAAGAACCAAGGGCTGTGCTTAATCTCATAGGTAATAGTTTTAAGAGTAGTGGTCATATGTTTATAAGAAATTTTGCAAATACTGTCATTGCTAGTATTCAGTCCTAAAATTCTGTGGAAATCGATGGCTTCAAAAATTAACCCAAACAATGGGAGTTTACAATTTGGATACCAAAATTTTAATCAACCGCTTTTTATTGTTTTTGAATAAGTAGAATTTCTTTCCTTAGAAACTGTCGTTTTTCCAAATATGATGTTTTACACAAGCAGAGAGCTTACTGTTTGATTTTTCTGTTTGACCTTTGACACCTGCTGCTTCCTACCAAGTAGTTGGTCAAAAGTGACAGGGCCAGTACAAGTAAAGCAAACAGTGTTTCATGGGGGTTTAATAATTAATAACCTGACTTGTCATCCAAACTTCCACAGATCCTGTTCCTTACTGTGTCATTGGCGGTGAGATTTTAACAAGAGAAGTCTGTATAAAAAGCAATTGCTCTTTTGTTTCCAAAACAGGTATTACAAGTGGATAAATAATGTGCACTGCTCTGAGCCCAAAGGTACGCAGTGGACCTGGCCTCTCTGATATGCATCAGTATAGCCAGTGGCTGGCCAGCAGACATGAAGCTAATTTGCTACCGATGAAAGAAGATCTGGCCTTGTGGTTAACCAATCTGTTAGGTAAGGTTATAAGATCTCATTTTGTCATCAAAGATAACAGGTTTATTCTCCCTGCTCATGTAGTGTCCTTCTCCTAAGCATATGACACCACTTTAGAGAGAAAGACTTTCATTATTTGCATTTTGCATCTGGGAGACCTGAAGCGTATAGAGAATTTAAATGAATTTCCCAGTGTCTCTCACATTAACTGTGCTTCGTAATTCCAATATCATGCATTGTAACTGTGTGGTCAAATTGCTTATTTCATCTACACCCTTGCTGATCTGATTTATTTTTACTTTTCTTTCATGCCACTGACCAGTTTGGCCTATTCTTTTGACACTGTACACGGGCCACAGTCTGTGAGATCTGGCTTCTAAAGCTAGATTTCGTTGCCCTACTTTTATAGCACACCTTCTAAAACTGCTGAATACCCGGACTCTGGAACAATAACATCTCTCCTTTGTCCAAATGAGCTGACTGGAGTCATCCAACCTTGAACTCAAATTTTTCTTTTCATTACACTTTTGTTTTTAAGTATTCTTCCAAAAGGACGATCTTAGAGGAAAATGCTACCTCATGCTAAGGCTGCCTCTTTTTTTGTTTCTGTTGTGCTGGCATATTCAGTGTATACAATTTCAGCCATATGCAAAGTGGAATCATACGTTCAAAGGATCATCATATAAAGCAATGCTTTTTCACTAGTAATTTTTCACAGAGAACAAAATTGTTTTAAGACCTGAAAAAAGGATCCTTATAGAGTCTATAAGATTTGAATATTGAGTAAACATAGAATTTGCATGGTGCTTTATCATTTACAGAAAGGATTTCACCAATATTATTTTATTATTGAAAGGATTCCTTCAAGGTAAGTGTTGTTACCATCACTTTCTAGCTGCTGAAACTGAAGAGTTCAGTGAAGAGCATAGTGCATCTGTAATTTTAGCAAGGTTTGACAAGGTTTTAGCACATTTGAGCAAGATTTTTCTTTTTGCTCACCATGGCTCTGGATTTTTACATTGCTTTTGCATTTTTTAAGCCTTTATCCTAGAGTTAGATCTTTCCTTTTTCCTTACTGTGTGCACATGCTTTTGACAATTCTATGTAGTCTAACCAGGGCTACCGCATATGGAAATGCAGGTGGTGCCCTTTGCAAGGGAGCCCAGTTAAAGGGTAAGAGAAGAAATGCAGAAGGCATCCTTCACATCCATCACTCCCCAGAAAGACCCTTCACTGTGCTATGGAGTGATATCCACCAGAAGGAAGGGCTACCTTTCATTTATACAAGGGAAGAGCATTTTTATTTATCTCCATTATATAGAGGATGTCAATTTAGCCTAAACAGATGGGTTTCCTCCCTCTTTTGTGTGTTCACTAATTATTGTTATATTAGTATTTTATTAACTTTGAGCTGTTTTCAGATATGGGCTGTCACAGCATGGCAGTATAGAAGTTAAGGCACAGACTTGGAATGAACTGCCTGTGTTTGAACACCAGATGTGCCACTTAACTGGCAATATGATCTTGGGCAAGTTATTTAATCTCTCTGTTCTTTAGTTTCCTCATCTATGAAGTGGTAATGACAGTAGGGTTGCTGTGAGATTAAATAATTAAAATATGTATACTACTTAGTGCCTGAAATATCATAACTCTATATGTGGTGGTGTTATTCCATTCATATAGTTCAGTGATATGATTAATTTGATTTGGTGGGTAAGTTCATTCATTTATTCAACAAATATTTGAGTGTACATCAGCATAATAATTATTTGAATAAAATGGACTCTGGAATCAGAATGCTTGAATTCAAATCTCAGTTCCATCACTTACTAGCTCTGTGATACCGGGCAATTTTCTGAATGCACTGTGCCTGGGTTTCGTCATCTGTGAAATACATATAATACTAGTACCAACCTCATGGGATGTTGGAGCATCAAGTAAGATCATCAGCTTTAGAACAAGGTCTGGCACATAGTAATCAACTAGCTATAGTAAATATACTAGCTATTGTGTTTACTGTGTCTCAGCACAGTCTGCTAAGTGCTAGAGGGTAGAAGGGTGACTAAGAATAGACAGAGTGCCTGTTCTTATAGAGCTTGGAGTAGATTGAACAAGAAATTAGTATAAATAAGTGACTGAATAAATAATTCATTAATTGGACTTGGTATAAACACTAAAAGATATAGGTTGCAATAAAAATGTAAAAACAAGGAGGTGGGAATGGGGCAAATGATCAGAGGGCTTGGGGAAATCATTTTTAAGGAGTCTTATATTTAAAACTGAGATCTGAAGAATAATTAATAGCTAGCCAGACAAAGTGTGGGGAAAAAAGCCTGTGTGGAAAGAATGGCATGTGCGGGATAGGAAGGAGTTTGGCGCCTTAGAAGAACTGAACAAAGGCTAGTGTCAACAGTGTGGATCAAGAGGGGGAGACTTTCATGAGATTTGTTGGGGCTAGAGCGTACACTGCTTTGAATACCGTGTTGAGGAGCTTATAATTTATTGCATGCTCAACGAGGAGTCCCTGAGATGTTCCAGGCAGGGGGAAATCATGATTATGAGTATAGCCTGATTACACAGGTGTGTTCCAAGGTCCCATGACTTGTCATCAAAAGCATTTTATTTGGTGAATGTGATCATTTACAAAGTAGCTTGAGCAGTGTGAGAAGCCCCAAGACAGCCTCAAAGAATAGAGAGTCAGTGTATGTGTAATGGAAATATCCTTGGACTAAAAGTCAGGAGACCTGGCTCCTAACTGGTGTCAGGAGACCTGGCTTCTGATTCTGGCTCTCTCACTTGGTAAACTTGCCCAAAGTCACTCAGCTATCTTTTCTGGGCTCAGTGTCCTCAACCATAAAATGAAGGGGTTGGAGTAGATGATCTCTAATGTCCATTCCAGTTCCAAAAGTCTAAGTTTCCAAGAAATCCATCTCTTGAGACCCAGTTTGAAATCATCAATATGTATAAACAAGGAGAAAACAGTTTACGTAAATGAATAATCTTTCTTTTAAAGAATAAAAAGGCTAATGTTCTTAATGCCAGTTATTGGTAACACAGAAGCAACTGATGGCTTGTGAAATTTTCTCAGAAAAGAAATCTTAAAAGAATCTTAAAATATAGTAAAGTGCCACTTTCTGTTAACTTGAATTCATAAAAGTAGGTAGATGATAGATTTCAAGTAAATATCCTCATGGTAACTTGGAAAGTAGACCAATAGCTTGAGGTTATTTAAAGTGGTAAAACATTCAGAGGTAAGACAATATGTTATGTACTAGAATGGTGATAATAAGGAAGAGAGAAAAAATGTATGGCTATGTGACAAGATACTTTTACTACACATAATAGATACATTTAGTATTCACGTATTTTAGAAACGGAGTCATTAAAGTAAATTTTAAAATTCTTACTGGTCATTTTGTTGCCTCAGAAATATTTGCAAATTTATATTATACAGCTCTAATTCAATTCTCCATTTTTATCTACTTGAAGGTTAGAGATATCTTGAAGGTAGTTTCAAAGTTGATCTGGTCTCTAGATAAAGTATCTGAATTTTTTGGTGAGGTGGAAATTCACATACTAAATTAAAGCTTCTAACTAGACTTTGCCATTGTAGTGTGGACCTTACTTGTGGAAAGATTTCCTATTTCCTTCTAGCAATACTTGACTAAAATGTAACTTTTTTCCCTTTCAAAAAAAGTAGTAATGATATTCTAAATTCAGATATTTCTGATCCTACATATAAAATGTCAATTGAAAGGTGGAATTTTTTTAAAGAACGCTCACTTTGCATTCAGGTTTTTTGGTGGATAAAAATTATTTGATAGAGAAGAAAATTATTTCATTGGTTCATAGACCAATATTCACATTCTTGCCAAATATGAAGGCATAATACTGTAATTTTCAAGTACTACATACTTACTTAATCGGTAACAATAATAGCGCTTTAGATTCCTCAGCATAAAATTAAAGCAGCAATAGCAAATTTGCAATAGCAAATTTTTAGACTAACTAAAATTTATATATTAGAATATAAAAAACTATTTTATAAGTTAACCAGTTGAGTTAAATAAATTGTCATGATGGTTGGGATTTGTTTATGTGGTAGCATACCAGTCTGATTCATGAGAAAATCATCCTGTGATATTTACTGACTACTTACATATCTTTGTAGTCCAAGTATGTTTTCTATTGATAATACTTGACACTATGGAGTTTTATGACCAACACTCAGAAAAGACAGCAAAAGAAACCTGAATCAAGAGAATCTTGCCTCTAAAACATTTCTCTGGCCATTGTCCCCTGCTACACATTAAATATACACATTTAATTTTTATTTTAGGCTTTCTGTTTTGTTATTTTTGTTCATGAACTAGCTATTGCTCATTTGTTAATTAACTATGTCCTTAGGACATATTTGAACATCAAATGATTATACAAATAAGTCTTGGAGAAAAACTTGTTACTTTGAATAAACAGCATGTAATTAAACTAACAGTCCCAGATTATAGCAACTACCCATCATTCAGATAGATGAGGTGCATTCTACAGATTTCATGATTGTTGAAAGACTATTGAAGACTGTTGTTGGTTTAATTTTGAAATTAATACACTAACATAGATGTTCTGAGATTATTTATTTTGTTTCTTTAATCATTTGAAAATGACCTTTATCTTCAATTAGTATTTGTTTAATAACACTACATGAATCACATGGGAGTATAATTTTGAGAAAAGATTGTAGTTTGTTAAGCATCACAGAAATTGATATTGCTCTTAAGGATTTTAGATCGTTAAGATGTAGGCATATGTGTTTGGATTATGCAGGGAATTTGAATAAATCAAAAAATGTATTACAAATCAAGTTAAGCTAAATTGATTTTACTCATATTTAGAAATGCATTATGACAGTTGATGTTATGATGATTGTCCCTTTCTCTGACTTTCCTACATAAAGGAAAATTCAGTTGTTATATGCGTAGTATGATCAATAGGTAATGTTTTCCTTATTTCAGTTATTTCTGAAAAAACCTATTTTTAGCATTAGAAAGTTAAGCACCTATTTACTGGAGTTGCTGCTGTCTAATGAGTTTGGCACAGCTCTCTTTTCTTTTTTCTTAAAGTCCTTTTACTGGATACTCGTCCTGCAGACTTCTCATATTCTTGATGTAGTCAATAAAAATTTCTTAGGAAAGGTGGTGTCTTCTGCTAGTTCAAAAGTTTAAAGAATCAAGTCTATGTTCACAAATTGACACCTTTCAGAGCAGTTACACCCTAATGTTTTTTACCCAACTTTTCCAACAGAACCGACTTTGTCTTTTGTTGATACAAATACAGGGTAGACTCTGAATCAGTGTGGAGCAGGTGCTGATCTAGGGTTTCTGGATATAATCAATCATTTCCTATCTCACAACATTTATATTTCAGTCTTAAAACACTGACTAATTTGAGTTAAGATAGCAGATGAGTTGCTTCGAGTTCTCTAATTGGAGAAATAGACTGTGATTGAGAGGTACAGTGGAGATTGGAGTAGAGTTTGATCATATGTAGATCACCCTTATAGATAAAATATACTAGTTTTCTTATGCAATGAATCAGGCTACATAACAGAGCATGCCTGAATGCTATTCTCGGTCATTCTCCAATCATTAGCAAGGTGGCTTGCTCTTCATTTCTCAGCACCACTGTCTTCAGCCCTACACTGTTTTGTTTTTTTCTGAAGGAGTTTCTAGAGAGAAAAAATCTGTAGATTTTCTAAAAAGAAAAAGACAACTGCATTCGAGAGAATGCACTGTTATAGAAAATAGTCATTTGTGTATCCAGCAAATATTGATTTAACTAACTAAGAGTGGTGGCTAAAAACATAGACTCTAAACCTAGACTTCTTGGGTTAAAGAGTCAGATTCACTGTGTGAGCTTAAGCAAGTTATTTAACCTAAATACATCAATTTCATCATCTGTAAAATGGATATAATAGAAGCACTCACTTCGCAGTTTTGTAAAAATATTAAAAACATGAATACATGTAAAGTGCTTGGCATATAGTAAGAACTCAAATGTTAAATATCATTATTAGATATTATATATTATTAGGAAACTGAGTGTAGTGCTGCTAACTTACTAGGAGGAAAACATTCTTTCCTAGCAAAATAGAAGATAAAAGGGATAATCTTTATGGAAATTATGGCAAGCCTACATTTCTGGGAGGAATACACTTGTATGTACAAGTATGTGTGTTGATTTTAGTTACCTGACAAAATATTTCAGGTACACGATTATTTCATATCATTGTGTCCTCATATTTTAAGAGGAAATGACTAACCACAATATTTAACCAAACCACCTGATCTCTGTCTACTGGCAAATCATGACTGAATTGATGATGTGAAGATCTAAGTTCACAATTATGAACCCAGTAAGTAAAGATATTCTTTCTAGACTTGGCTATTTTGGGTTGACCTTCAAGTCAATAATAAAGACAACCCAGTATGTGTCGGCATTCCAAGGTGATTTAATTGTGTCTGTTCATTGCCCCTTCTTTCACTAAATATACCAAAAACGTGGAAAGATGGGATTGGGGAAGAAATGATTCTATGCTACTAGAATCCTACTGTTTCTAGCATTTATAGTCTAATGTCTCAAACCAGCTACACAATTTATATTAAAGAAGATCTGGTTCTGTCTGACAGAGATTGAACTGTGTATAGCTTTTCCTTGAGAAACTGTAATTAGTAATTCATAGCCTATTCTGATGGATTCGTCATGATTAAATTCAGCCAACTTTATATTCAGTTTTTTATATACTTTTGGTAATATTAATAGAATAAAGAGTATGATAATATATCACCCCATATAAGGATTATAACTGATTTCTTAAAATTATACAGTACATTTAAAATGTATATTTTAAGATTCTTAATCATTGGATGGAAAATGTTACATATGAAGGTTTAAAAAAAATTCTCTGTCTTGCATTTTTCCTTCATTTGAGTCAGTACATTTCAACCATAAAGTATGTAATAGTGTCTGCTTTAGCCAAAAAAAAAAAAAAAAAAAATCCTACCTTTTGGAGCTATAAAATATACAGAATTGAAAGCTGAGACCTAATATATTTTTCATTAGGTACAGATGTTCAATGTTAAATTCCTCAAGTATTCATGAAAAGGAGGATAACAAAAAATTGTTCAGGTATAATGCAGAAAAAGTAAAAATCATTCCTTTTGGTAAATTGCTAATGACTTTTTAATGAAAGCCATTTTTCTTTTTATAATTTACAAGTTCTTGTAAATTTATTGTAATCATCTCATCACTTGACATTATGAAGAGAATCTTTAAATTTTCAAGTAGCTTAATGAAATAATACCTAAAGACCTCTTCCAAATGTAGAAAATCTTATAAGTAATTTATAAAGGAATCATTCAACAGTTTAGGTAAAGTTTACCTTCCTTACCTTGAAATGTAATTGATAATTTAAAAAATATTTCTAATATTTATTTTTATGCTTGTTTGTAAATAACTTTCTTATTATCATTAGAAAATGCAAGCCAATATGGTGAATGCATAATACAAATTCTGTTGTGCTGGCTTTTTTGTATCTTGAGACTATTACTTTCATTCCTTAATTGAGTTGAGCTGCATACAATTTTGAAATACTAATAGCTCTGTATAGGCTACCTCTGTGGTGAGTACTTAGAGCTACTGATGTTTTGCCACCTGCAGAAGTCATTATCCTAACTGAGGGCTAAAATGTGAACTATCCAGTAGGGAAAAAAAGAACATAAAAAAAGTAATTCTTTTTCCTCCTTCACCTGCCCTTCCCCCCAAACTGTAAAAAAATCATTTCAAACAGATGTTTCTTAAAAACCAAATATATTAGAGTTTAACTTTAAGCCAGTAGTATATCTGTTGTTCCAGTTGGTTTACATTTATCTTAAGTGTTCATGGAATTGAGCTGCATGCATTTTTCTTAAGATAAAAGGTAATCCTATGACTCTCAGTATAAAACTTTAAAATACCTCCTTTTTTTCTTTTTGCTTTAACAACTACTTTTCACGGAAATAATACCGAACATTTTCTCAAAGTTTTCCAAGAGTTTGTTTCTTCATTTGTCAATTCACGTACTCACTGAACATGTTTTACTAGGTACCTTCTATGTAAGTAACATTATGCTTACCTCTGTAGTAACACACACACAAAACAATATACCTCAAGAGGTTTCTAATGTACTGGTGATGACAGGAACTTTGTACAAAGCATGTTATTAGCCACAGAAGAAGTTTGATGAGTGCCAGAGTGAGTGATACTCCTGAGTATGACCATATAAGAAGGAGATTGATGTACACTGGGAGAATCTCTTTCTGGTTTTCTGATTAAAGGGAAAGTAGAATGTGGCCAGGCAGATAGAAGATAGGGGGCTGTTATAGGAAGGGGCCATGCCTGGACCAAGGCATGGGAGTGGAAACGGGAAGATCTGCCCATGGAACTAGGAAGGCAGGGTGCAGACCAAGGAGCAGGGTGTAAGCAAGGTAGAATAGAAAGGTGGATTAGTGGCATATGAGAGGACTTTGGATATTGGGTTAAAGCGGGTTTGTTTCATCTTTTATGTAGAGGAGAAGATTAGGGACTATGCAGTAAAGATGAAGATTGGCTCAGTGAGGGTGGTGTTTAGCAATATTAATTTTAGCAGTGCTTATGGTATGTTCTGGAGGCAGACGTTGAGGATACGAGGACTAACCATTGTTCTTGCTGCTAGAGTTTAGGTATCAGACCATGAATTTTTTTTTTTTTTTTTTTTTTTTTTTTTTTTTTTGCGGTGCGCGGGCCTCTCACTGTTGTGGCCTCTCCCGTTGCGGAGCACAGGCTCCGGACGTGCAGGCTCAGCGGCCATGGCTCATGGGCCCAGCCGCTCCGCGGCATGTGGGATCTTCCCGGACCAGGGCACGAACCCGTGTCCCCTGCATCGGCAGGCGGACTCTCAACCACTGTGCCACCAGGGAAGCCCCCATGAATTTTTTAAATTAAGATTATGGTTCTAGAAACAGAAGGAAGCATGAATCTACAGGACTTGTGACTAATAAGTTATAGGAAATTAAGACAGGGAAATAAAATATTCTGAAACAGAGAATTACAACACCAGGAAAAGGAGAGAGCTTAGGGAAAGGAGTTTTGAGGAACATACAAAAAAGAAATTAATGATTTTATAGAGCCTCGTGGGGTGGGGAATGGAGCCATAGGGAGTGATAGTTAAAGGGTACAGTTTCTTTGGGGAGTGATAAAAATGTACTAACATTGACTGTGGTGGTAATTGCACAACTCTGTGAATATACTAAAAGTCATTGAATTATGCACTTGAAAGAGGTGAATTGTAAGGGGTGTGAATTATATCCCAATAAAGCTGTTACAAAGTAAAAGAAAAAAAAGAAGAAAGAAAATATACTTTGGGAGCATATAAGAAAGAAGAAAAATAACTTTTAACCAATAAAATGGCAGGGATGGACAACTGTGAATCATGTTCATAAGAGCAGTAATTGAAGCTGTGAGTGGTTGTGAGGAGACAAAAAAAAAAAGGAGAGAGATCTGAACCTAATGATTCCACAGTTCAAGCACTGCATCAGGAAGGGGAGGAGTGGTTAGAGGGGCAGCGTTTTCTTATAGAGAGTTTCTTACTTGCATTAATTTTACCTGTATTATCTTCATCAGGAAAACAAACTCAATGGAATTTAGAGATGTGTTTTTTTTGTTTTTAAATTTTATTTATTTATTTTTGGCTGTGTTGGGTCTTCCCTTCTGTGCGAGGGCTTTCTTTAGTTGAGGCGAGCGGGGGCCACTCTTCATCGCGGTGCGCGGGCCTCTCACTGTCGCAGCCTTTCTCGTCGCGGAGCACAGGCTCCAGACGCGCAGGCTCAGTAGTTGTGGCTCACGGGCCTAGTTGCTCCGCGGCGTGCGGGATCTTCCCAGACCAGGACTCGAACCCGTGTCCCCTGCATTGGCAGGCAGATTCTCAACCACTGCGCCACCAGGGGAGCCCATAGAGATGTGGTTTTATGCATTGGCCACACTCTTAAAATTGCCAGTGGTGGTTGATTTTTGATATACTATGGCTCTATTTTATATTAAAGGGGAGCTATGGAGTTCTTGTGATGAAAGACGTATACACAACACAAAATACCAGTTTTGCTTTAGGCTCTTGCCTTACAGGCCAAAGTAACTGAAAAATGTAAAGTTCCAAAGAAACCATTCTTTCCAGTGATTTCCTATCTCAGATATGTAACTCAGCTAGAATTGGAATTTTGGTGATAAAAACTGCATATGTTGACATGAATGTCACATTTGGGTTCGGGAATGATTGTGTTTTTATAATGCTTCTTTTTGTTATTTCAGGGAAGGAGATTACGGCAGAAACTTTTATGGAGAAATTGGATAATGGTGCCTTGCTCTGTCAACTTGTAGAAACTGTGCAGGAGAAATTCAAAGAGAGCATGGATGCTAACAAGCCCGCCAAGGTAAAAGATCCCAAGGCAAAATCAGTCACTGTCAGATGGTGGATTACATTTGTAGTAGCTTATGAATTGAGTTTGAGGATTTTGTTGTGAATGGATGCATTAAGTACTCTATTAACAATGAAACACAGAGGGTGCTTTTTAATTAGGTAACGTGTTGTTTGCACTCTAATTACATAATCCTTTCAGTAAGTCTAATTAAATAGAAGGTTATGGAAGTTGATGGTATTAATACAAAACAAATGCTGTATATAAACTGGTTGGATCTGATATATTGATTAAAATTTTAACAGAGAAATAACTTATGTCATCACGCAACGAACAAAATCTGGCCAAGAAAGATTTACTTACTAGGTCTTTGTTTCCAGATAGATTAAGACTGAATACTGGAACAAAATATCTGGAGTGTGTAATATTTTGCTCTTTTTAAGTAAGTAGTATTAAGTATTAAGTACTTAAGTACTAAGTAACTTTGAACAAATTATTTTCTTTCTGACTGCTCATATTTCCTTTCTGCACATTGTTCTAATATTTTTCCTGGTTATTATAAACACATAATAAAAGTGTGGTGTTTGATATTTTTTGAAAGGAACAAGGTAGATGGCACTTTTCTTAATTTTATTTTTTTTTACTTTCCTTAATTTTAGACAGAAGAAAAAGAGGTAAGAAAAAATGAGGTTAAAATATTGTTGAAGACAGCTTAAAAGTAAAAGGAAAAGCTGTTAAGCTTTCTGCAACTCTGGCAAAAAAGTAAAACTTATTATTTATGTCAAATTTCTTTATGATTACTGAACTAAAATCTAAACAAAAGATAAAGCTCCCTGAAACAATGGGTTTCTTTTTATAGCGCTGTAGTTTGGGGATAATATTTTATATTGCTCTGTAAAGTATTACATAACATACAAAGCCTCTTCATTTTTTTTTCCATCTTAAAAGCAGGGCAGGAATAATGACGCAGACATAGAGAATGGACTTGAGGACACGGGGAGGGGGAAGGGTAAACTGGGACAAAGTGAGAGAGTGGCATGGACATATATACGCTACCAAATGTAAAATAGATAGCCAGTGGGAAGCAGCCGCATAGCACAGGGAGATCAGCTCGGTGCTTTGTGACCACCTAAAGGGGTGGGATAGGGAGGGTGGAAGGGAGACACAAGAGGGAGGGGATATGGGGATATATGTATGCATATAGCTGATTCACTTTGTTATAAAGCAGAAACTAACACACCATTGTAAAGCAATTATACTCCAATAGAGATGTTTAAAAAATTTTTTTTAATTTAAAAAATAAAAGAAGCTCTGTGAAAATGTTAATTAACTCATTGGCTCCCAAACCTTGCTGTGCAGAGGAAGCACCTGAAGATCTTTAAAAACTATGAGGCCTGGCTCCTTTACCTGAACATTCTGATTTAATCCCCATGGAGAAGGACCTGGGGATTGGGATGTCTAAAAAGCTCTGCAGGTGAATCTGATGTGCAGCAAAGTTTGGGAACCATTGAGTTCTTTTTTTTTTTTCCTGCATTTAGATGCAGACTAAATGATTTATGAACGATCACGCAGCTAGTAAGTGACAGAGCAAGAACTTGACGTAGACGTCCTCTTTCCAAGTCTAATGCTCTCTCACTTTGGTTCACTATGCGTAGCTTAGACACGAAGAGATCACTTATGAAAATGCAGACAATGTTAGGACTGTTAGGAAACTGATTTTTCTTCTGCTGTGTCCTCCATTGTAATGTAACTGGCTTTTACTTCAGTTCACTAATGAGAAAACATAATGCATAGTAGGAGGACAATTTGCATAGAAAATTCACTCTAAAATAATTAACAGAGGGGAAAAAAAGGGTTGTGCCCAGATTTTTGAAAGCATTATCTTAATAATGCTTGTATAGGTCCTGCAACCTCTGTTTGTATTATTTATTGTTGAGGAAAGAGAGCTCATTGCCTCCATATTAAGATCTTGAATCCTTCCTAGTAACAAAGAATAAACAACTCTACTAAGGCACAGTTTTCTGATTTTGTTTATTTTGTCAACTTTTGCTTTTTAAAACAGAAGTTAAGATCCCTGAAGAGAATTATAAGACTGTCAAGTGTAAGACAGCCCACAAAGCACTAGTCTATTGCATAAAGGCTTTGATGTTGAACACATTTTGCTTGGGTTCTAGTTTTATTATCTATTGAGTGGATGTGTCTGGGCCTTAGTTTTCTTATCTTTAAAATAGGATTAATAATTATGCATCTATGCCTGCCAAAGAGCATTACACAAAAAAGACTATTAGTAAATATTACCTCTCATGCATTTGAGTTAAGAGATCCTGATGAGAATTTTAGATTAACTAGAGGAAACTAGAAGAAAAAAATAAGTACCTTGTAAAAGTTTATAGTTAATGTGATAGCTACTATATGCAAATATATGTATTGATACCTTTGCCCCAAACCTCCATAGTAATATGTAATATTGAGGATAGGTATGAGTCAGGAGTTTGCTAGCTGTTTCCTTTGAAACATTTATTTCAAATTATATTAGTTTTATAATAAAACTGTAAAACATAAAAAGAAACAAAAGAAATTTTCCTTTCATTTATTGACCCTAAGCCATTTGTTTAATGGAATAAAAAACTCAAGTAATATTTTGACTGTGATAAATGTTTTAGTATAAAAATTCAACCATCATTATTAAACAAGTGTAGGTTTTAAAAAACCCACTATGACCTAACTTTCAATGCTCGAAAAATCAAATTTACTCTGAGTTAGAAGTTGACACAATTACTCTTGACTAAATTGCCTTCTGTGTCCTTGGCAAAATTCATATATTTCACAACTTACTTCCAGTGCAGCTTAAATCAAAATAGCATGTGCTTAACTTTATGAAAAATGCAAAGACAGCTAGTTTTTCTTTTTGCATTTTATGAGAAATTTTTCAAAACATGAAAAGCCAAATGGCTAATACCTTCATGGCCATTATTGTTCATAAATATAATTTTCTCAAGAGTCATGGTCTTCAGTCCACCTTTGTCTATAAACAGAAATAGCTGTTATATGATATTCGACAATATTTTGTTATTATTAAATCTAAATTTAAGCCAGAATAGATTTTCTAAGACCCACGTAGTTGAGTTTACATTGACTGTTTCCTTTAGGAAAAAAAGGAGACTTTCAAATTGGAGGTTACAATATTAAGATCACAGTATTGTTTGCTTATGTGTGTGTTTTCCACCTGGGCGTTTTGAAATTTAGGGACAATAGTGGTGAAGATAGATGAGTTGGCCAATTACTTTGCTGAATTAGTGAAACTGTTATGTTTAGAAAGATGTTAAAACAATATTACTTAAAAAAAAAATCAACGGCAAACTTGATCTCATCTAAAGTCACGTTATAGGAAGTCCTTTGTAATTCTTTTCCAGCTGCTTAAATCTCATATTCTTGTTCTCATAGCAATATTTTTACTTTTCCTGATTGATAGTTAATTTGGGGATTTTACAGCTGTGTAAATACTTTAGAGCGAGTAAGTTATGTCTGGTATGTGTGAAGTATGTCTGTGTTAAGAGTGATTTAAACACTATTAATATTTGCAAGTAAATTTAATAAATATGTTAGACAGTTTACATATTTAATATTTTATTTATAAATGCATGACTCATAGCCTATTCTGACTTGATAAAATACCCTGAATGAAAATAAATTATATCCTATGATTCTTTCTTTCCAAGCATCAATGGATCAATTTTAAAAATAGCCTCTCTATGTTTTTAGCTTTAAGTAGTTAATCTTAGCCTGTGCACTTTCTCATTTTGCATGGAAGCAATGCAGAGATTTCACAGAGTTACGCCATAGTTGGGTTACAAGTATTTGAGACCAGGGTACAGCAATTTAATGTGTAGTTTGATTTTGATTACTTTATATGTACCATAATACAATCAATTTATTATAAATATAAATGTTAATATTCCCAGAGCTGAGGAACTTTAAAGGCAAAAATCTAAACTATTAATCTTTCCAATATCCTATTGGGATGAGAAAACCAAAACAAGTGATAAGTTCAAGGTTAGGTTTTATGCCTTTTGACCCTTAGTTACTTGGCGTCTCCAATCAAGACAAAATAATTGTTACATTGTTGTATGAACTTTCATATCCTGGTCTAGAGAGTTCACTTGCTATTGTATAATTACTCTGTTCTTTTTCCCAATCATGACTTGCTGATTTGTGTACACGATTTTCTGAACCACTGGGGCATCAACATGGTGCAAAATACTCAAAGGATTCAACCTCTTTTTTTCTCCTAACATTCCTGTTTGTCTCATTTATCTTAAGAGTCTCTGCCCCAGACATCAGAGTTTCCCTGGGTTCAGAGTTTCCTTTGACTTCAAAGAGCTCTGGGTGGTTAGATCAGGTTTGAAGTACATGAAGGGAAAAGAAAAAAAAAAAAAGGAAGTTCTGTTACTTAGTAGAATGCTACATTATGCTCTAAGGAAGGAACTGAACATTCACCATCTAAATGTAGAATCCAGCCCTTGTTTGTGGGAAAGAACATCCTAGTCAGATAGAAGGCCCATAGTATGTTTGCCCATCAAGAAAACCTAGTTCTCTGAGCTGTGAGATAGCAATACCTCAGGATGTTGTGCCATCCAGGAATTAAATAAGACATAAAGATCAGAGTTTTTCCCCTCAAAAATCAATAGCACATTTTGTTGAGAGAACATCTTACCAAGATTAAATTCAGAGAAATCCAGAAATTTGTGTGTACTGCTGGTGTTCCTGACAGAACAAGTATGGTAGAAGTGGTAAAAGGTTTTTCTTCAAAAGAAAATCTCAGCTGTGATTAATCTACAGGTGTTTGTATCTAGCTGTGCAACTAAAATAATCATATATTCCTTAAGAAATCCATGATTTTGAAATGCAAATGTATTGCCAAGATTAAACCAACAGAGTGAATCATGATGAGAGGGAGGGAATATGGGTGGAATGATATGGAAATAAATGATTTTTTTGATGGGTTATTTCTCGGCCTGGGATTGAGGAGAGATGAAAAAAATAGGAAAGTTAGTGATAAAGTCCAATTCCTAGGAATTAAAAGAAATAAATATAAATATCTTCAAGTTTTAAATATATTAAAATAAATTATTCCCCATTATAAAATTAAATTCTCTTGTCCCGACTTCTCTAGCTCAGAGACAATGAAATGTCTTGGTTAATGTTTTTATCATTGGCAGTTTCTTTTGTTTTATACCATATTACAGGGATATACCCAAATGGGGCTTAAACGCTATAGCAGTAAATGTTATAGAATAATAACATTTATAGAATAACATACATAAAATGTAGAATGATATAAAAAGCTTCTTGACTTTTTTTTCACCCTTTGTCAGCTAGTCATAGGGGACTTGATATGGACTCTATGTGCAGGCTGAGAAAAAAAAGTAGTGTGAAAAGTGAGCAGGATAGGAAGTGAATGCTGTGCTTGTGGAATTTACCTGGATCTTCAGGACTGATTGAACTAATTCCATATGTTACACTTCTACTCCATGATAGAGTGTCGCTGGGCACAACTAAAAATACGGTCAAGTTAATTATCTGGAGCTAAGTTCATTGTAAACTGTTCAAGTTTCATGGTCATTAGTATCCCGAGACAGGGATTCAACCTCCATCAAACAACCATAGCAAGCTAGGAACACTTACAAGATATCCTTTACATAAAAGGCAGTGTTCCTACATGGCCTCCACTACAGGCCCCAGAAACTTTACTTAGTTGACAAAGCCCCCTTCCTGGATTCTCATAGAGTTTATCTTATACCCACTAGAATGCGTGTATTTTATGAACTCATCTAGTTTGCCTACTATTCCTGTTCTTCAATATCAAATCAGCAAAATATCATGATATAGTAGAAGAGTTTGGTATTTTGTGGGTTGTTGAAATCCCCATAGTCCCTGTAGGCTATGTCACAGAGCTGGAGCTTGAGATGCAGGATAGTAAGTGTTCTGTTATTTTTGTCAAGTGTATGTAAACTGCTTCTGGATTTTTCTATTTATTAGGATTAAGAAAATTGCATCTTCCATATCAGTAGATGCATGCCAAGTACCAGGATATTTGTTCATATACTTCAATGAAAAGACCACATCTGGAACAACTATGATTGAAACTGTTACTTCATTATAATTTCCCCACTGTTCTTTGCATCCCACCTGTCTTATATATGGCCTTGAATCGAATGGAGATATGGAAATTACTTTCTTTGCAATGTTCGAGTCATTGATAGTAGTGTGAATCTCTGATTTTTTAAAAATTGTGATATTTTATTTGGTCCTTCTGTCAAATATGAATTTATTCCCTGTATCAGGTAATAAAAATTCTGACAGTTGCTGAGAATATCCATGCCAAATACACATTCTGGAAGGCACAATAGTCATAGTGTAATGTGGACTTAGGTCATATATCCATCTATCACCTGATCCCCACAAGGCATTTCCCTTTCCCTAATGCATAGTAAACAGTTGAGGTCTCTTTTATAAGAAGGAAGCTTTACAATAAAGACTTGAGATCAGCACTCCTTTCATTCACTGGGCTCAGGGTCTACAAATTGGCTCTCATCTGTCAGAACACCTGTACCCTATTGTTATATTTAGTTGTTTTCTTGTCTTATTCTTTCTTTATTCCTTTACTAGACTCTAAGATCCTCGAGGACATGGTTTGTGTTCTATTCACATATAAGTCCATCATAATAGCTGGCATATAGGTGCTCAGTGGACATGTTTTGGATGAATAAATAAATGAATGAGTGAATAAATGGACCAATGCAGACATTTACTTGTAGATCCAGATGTTGTTATGAAACGATTTATAATCCTGAAGACTTTTATTCTTATCGACTTGAAAATTCCTCCCTCTGCTGGTTTTGCTTAGCTCAGAAGTCTTTGATGTGCAAAATCATATGGAACAATGTTGACTTTTTAAGTAATGGAGAAAACAGATTAGAGAATTTTAGAGTGGTGCAGGGGAAGAACAAGGATCTGAGGACATTAAAAGTACTGACAAGAGACTGGCTGAAGCAATAGAACGTGGAGGTCTAAACTAGTTAGTAAATGAATGCTGGAGGAGGTCGGTCATTTAGGTAATTGTAGATGTTATTAGATAGTCACATGATACATTTATTACTTGAGTTCAGAGCATTATCTAAAGGTTAAAAAAATGATGATAGAAATGATCATATTAATATCCAAATGTTTTATTTAGTTTCGGGATTACTTTTCAAGGCCTGTTTGTAACGTTTGCCACAGTTCCTGTAAAATAAGGATGAGATGAGTGATAACCAGTAGTTTTATGGATTTGCTCACCATTGAGAATTAGGAAGAAGAATAATTGTAGGGCCTTTCATGGAATAGATTCTCAAGAGATAGCTCTGACCTGAAATGAGGTATTGTTACAGCAATTAAGGGTTGTGTTTTTCAATTACTGAAGGAGCCGTAAAGATGGAATCACCATGTTTCTTTCTTTTCTTTTTCTACATCTTTTTCCCAGTAACTGCCTCTTTTGCCCAATAAAATAGTTGGTGAGTGAAATGAGAATAGAAGAACTATTGTTTCTTCTCAGCCCCTAATTAGTCATCTACCAAAACATTATTTAACGACCAAGGTAAAAGTACAGTTTCTGTAAAACTGCAGGAGGGAATCAGAAAATTCCAGCGTTTAGGAACGTGAGCAATAAATACTGCTATTAGCTTTCAAAAAAACGTGTTATTTTATTCACCAGTGGATAGCTCAAAAAGAAAATTTTAAAAGTCATTAAAGGGTAACAAGTTCATCATTTTATCAATCTTTAAGAATGTAGAATATTATGAACTACAAATATTTCATAATAATTGAGTCCTACTTGTACATGTCATTTTGACATTTGTTAGATGATGGATGAGTATATGCTAGGAGCAGGAGGTGATGTTATTTTCTCTGTATATTCATGTGCCTACCTGTTGGTGGTGAGAATGGGTGTGACAAAGACACAGTCTACTTAAGGAGTTTACTCTCTATCAGGGAGAATATATGTAGGTGGTAGTACATAGATGTTCAGATCAAGCATACAAAATGATTTGGAAGAAAGGAATTTTAAGCAGTCACAGATTAAAAAAGAGAAAGGCAATATTTTATTATGTGGCTAAATTTAGAATAGAACTTAAAACATGTAGTAATATATACTGAAAAGTTTTCATACACATCGTTTTAAAAACATTATTTTGAGTATGTCTCATCTAATTCCTAGATCAAAAGGTATACAAATTAAAAATAATAATACCTGCTTTGTAAAATAATGGCTGTACACACACTAGAATGCCCAGTGTGCACTTATATGGGCCTATTGCACTGGTTTTCAAGTGGATTTCAGTACATTCATTTGACCATGTCTAGTACCCATACATTATTACGTTGTTTAATCTTACTTTTTATTACTACAAAGTCAGAATCTAAATTATTCTCATTTGATTGTTCTCAATGAATCATAGAAGAATTGTCAATCTTCCTCTTATTGTATAATTCTTTTGGTAGGTGGTGAAGAAAGCCAGTGTCTAGAAAGGCAGGCTGAGGTTCTTTGGGAAAATTACTAAAAACAGTGTAAAGTTTGTTCAATTATCTGTAGATGGAATTAGAAGTTCAACTACATTTTGGCTTTACATACTTATAATTATTTGGACAAGTGTATAGATCCTTGTATAGCCAAATGGAAAATAACCATGTGCAAAGCATAGAATTAACCTTTGTGACAAGCACTCATGTTTGAGTCAGGTTTTTACATAAAAGAAGCAAATGACAAGAATCAGAATTATTTCAGAATTTCCCTCAAACTGCAAGAGAGTAAAATAAATTTTATTATTATTATGTTTACCTTCTTTCTTACTTGTTGTAGACCAGTAGCTGCTGACCTTTTTAACATGAGCAAAAGCAAGTCATTTTTTTCCCCAAGTTCTAATGTTCTTTTCACATTGGAGTTTGTTTCTGATGAGCTCTTTGTGCTAAGAGATGTGAGAGAGGGTATTTCTAGTCCTATTCTAATGCTCTGCTGAGAATCCCCAAAATCCAGAGTGAGGGGGAAGAAGGAGAAAGGCCAGGTGGCAGCATTTAATCTAGAAATTTGAAAAGTTTCAGAGCCTACAAGTTTATGTGGACCTGCTGATAAAGGACTCTCCTTCAAAAGTGTTTTTGAAAACTTTCAAAAGTTCAAAGTGTAAGCTATTGTTTAGTAGTGTAAATGTTGGCTGCATTAAAGACATATGAAGGCTTCCCTGGTGGCGCAGTGGTTGAGAGTCTGCCTGCCGATGCAGGGGACACGGGTTCGTGCCCCAGTCCGGGAAGATCCCACGTGCCGCGGAGCGGCTGGGCCCGTGAGCCATGGCCGCTGAGCCTGCGAGTCCGGAGCCTGTGCTCCGCAATGGGAGAGGCCACAACAGTAAGAGACCCACGTACCGCCAAAAAAAAAAAAAAAAGACATATGAAACATAAGACTAAAAATAAAACACATTGAATTGAAATTCCAGAAAACGTGAAAAAAATTAAAGCAAATTTTGGATTAGAAGAAGGAGGCTCACACACACACACACACACACACACACACACACACACACACATTTTTCATCTACATGATTTCATAGCACCAGCAGAACATTGCCCCCTGAGCATAAAAGCAAACCTGATCAAATTTTTCGATGATGACATCATCTCTTCCCCTTACACGCTTACATACTGCATTTAACTGCATGCAGGCACATGGGCAAGACAAGATTGTAAAAGGAGTGTAACTGGGGAAGTGTTTTCATGATATTTGATAGCACTAATTGTGGTCACTGCTGTTTCGAAGCTCTGTGGATATAGAATATTATGTCAAGAAAAGTCACTCTCACCACATGGAAAATAGAAAATTAATCATTTTAAAATGAGCTGTTACTAAATGCTTTGGAGAAATTCTGGTCATTTAAACAAATCAATAATGATTGTGCATGCCATTTCTTAATGAAGAACATTCACAGATTTTATAACAAGAGCCTTTTTTAAGGGACTGAAAATCAGGGGAAAAGAGTTTCTTTTTAATTTAAACATGTCTAGGGATTGCTTGGTGATTTAAAATATAAGTGCTCACCATATTGATGTGTGTGTGGTCCAAAGTATGTGGTACTGGTATATTACAGGCTAATGGCATAATGTTTTTTAGATGAGGTAATTGAGTTTACAGTATATAGAGCTTTTCAACTGTATCTTAAGCTTTTAGGGGCTGACTACATGAATACCTTCTATTGTTTCACTTAGCAGTTTGAAAATGCATTACATATCATGCATGAAGCTGTCTAGTATGTATTTGATGTTTATATTACTTTGCTAGTCATGTCTAATTACACGCCAGTATAGGCTGCTTGTCTAAAGAATGCCTTGCTAGCATCACTGCTCCATATAAGAAATATTGTAGCAATTCATATGTACATTTACATATGTATAAATGTACATGTATCAATTATATTATAAATTATTATAATTTATATTGTTATAATATAATTATATTTATTATGTTAATAATTTAATAAGAGCAACACCACATTTTATTCTATTTGTCATATTTGCTATATTTAAGCATTGTTTAAAGATTGAAACGTAAATGTCTGATCTTTTTTCTCAGACTAAATGAATACCATGTGATATGATAATAAAGCAACCATTTACTAAGTACTTACTCTAGGTCAGTAAGTAAGTTTTTTACATGGATTAAATCATCAGATAATTTAGAACTTAAGTCATATCATGTCAACTCCTAGCTCAAAATTCTTCAATGGCACCTTGACTCACTTGCAGGAAAAGTCTGAAATCTTTCTAAGTCTATAAGCACTATGTGCTCTGTTCCCCAGCTATCTATCTGATATAATTTCCTATGACTTTCCCCTCACCCCACTTTGCTGCAGCCATACTAGCTTCTTTGCTGTTCTTTGAACCCAACAAGCAGGTTCCACCCACCACAGGGCCTTTGCACTTGCTTTTCTAGCTTCTTAGGGTAGTCCTTCCTCACATGCATGTATGACTTGTTCCTCACTCCCTTCACATCTCTGTTCAGATGTCATCCCTTGGCTGAGGCCATTCCTAACCACCCTATATAAAGTATCATTTAAAGATGCTGTTCTAGATTTTTCAACAAATAGATATTTACTGAGTGATAACTGTGTTCAAGATGCTGATAACTAAAAAGAAGAAGATTAAAGCATTACTGTCACCTCTCAAAGGGCTTACAGTCTAGTTAAGAAAATAAAATATGAACATATAAAAATACAGATATCAATGGTAAGTGCTCAATAAATGATATATACCAATGGTTCTCAAACTTTTATCACCATAACATATATTACATTGATGACATTTTATCAATTATTCAATAAATATTTATTGGACACCTAAAATATGCAGGACAAGGTAACTTGTGGAGTAGCAGGGAAGGGAGAATAACTTTAAGCTAATAATGAAGTCAATAGTGAATTACAGCTGTGTTATGACTAAGTATGGGAAAGTCTAAGTACATGAGTAAGTAAGAGGAAGACCTAACTTAGTCTTGTAGAAAGATTTTTCTATAATTCTGAGGTAGGAATGGGCATTAGCCAGGTAGAGAGGGAACACTGAGTGTTTTAAATACAGAAAATAGCACATATGAAAACCCTTAAATGTGGAGGTGCAGGATGACTTTGAGGAACTAAAGGAAAATGAGTGTCTGGATACTAGAATGTAATACTAGAGCATCAAGAGGTGAGACCAGTGCTAAGTTTTGTTGGATGTTGTCATCTATTTTTTTTTTTTTTTTTTTTTTTTTTTTTTTGGCGGTACGCGGGCCCCCCACTGCTGTGGCCTCTCCCATTGCGGAGCACAGGCCCCAGACACTCAGACTCAGCGGCCATGGCCCACGGGCCCAGCCGCTCCGCGGCATGTGGGATCTTCCCAGACCGGGGCACGAACCCGTGTCCCCTGCATCGACAGGCAGACTCTCAACCACTGCGCCACCAGGGAAGCCCTGTTGTCATCTATTTTAAGAACAATATTATACCATTGAACAGGAACATGATCAAGTCTTTTGGAAAGATAGCATTAGCAGTGTGGAGAATGGATTAGGAAAGGTGAAAATGGAACTGAGGACCCACTTAGGAAGCTATTGTCCAGGTCAGGTGAGAAATTATGACAATTTAGCCTAGGATGGTAGCAGTAGTACTAGAAACAAGTAAGTGGTTTTGGGATGTACACTTGGCAGGCTTGGCAGGATTTGGTGATGAATTAGATAGAATGGTTAGGGAGATTGGCCCAGGATTTTGTACATGAAGAAATGGGTAGATGATCGTGCTTTATTTTACAGCTGAAAAGGCAGGGGAAGAGTCAGACTGAGGAAAATCATGGGTTCCTACATACTGTGCAGTATACCCCCATGGGTGCCCAAGGGTTATGGGTGCTGTGGGCTCCCTGTCACACCAATCCTTTCATTTCTGCTCAAGAAAAAATATAAGCAAATGAATAAGGGGCCGGGGGGGGCTGCCTTAATTGCCATAAGTCCTTAAAACGTTTTCAGTTTTAAACTGTTAGATCAGTAGTTTTTTGTTTTTTTTTTTTAACTCACAAACATCTGGAGACTTAACTCTTAAGCAATTGAAACACATCATTGTACATGGACATCTACTGATATAGACAGTAGATTCTATAGGGGCTCAGAAAAAAAGTCAGTTTGTCGGAGTGCTTAGAGAAGTTTCCATGGAAGCACTAGAATTTGAATTGCCCAGACCTGGCGCAAATAGATGAACATGGAGAAAAAGCAAATACAATGTAAATTCGTGGTTAATGAACCAAATATTGAAGTTGGAAACATGTAAGGATATTCTAGGGATGGTGAATAGACCAACTTGATTGATGTGAAGAGTATACGGGGAGAACTTTTTGTAGATGGACAGATTAAGTTGATAGCTGCAAGGCTTAAGCGTTTGAATCCTTGTTTGGTAGACAGTGAGCTGGAGACTGAAACCATTAAATTTAGAAAGATTAATATGATGATGATGTGCAGATTGTGTTAGAAAGATCTGAGGTTAAAGATAGGAAGAATATTTTGTGAAGTTTCTGCATTTGTTCATACGTGAGATATTAAAGGATTTAAAGTAAGAGTGTCAATACTACGTTGAAAGGGGCAGGACATTTCAATACATATTTATTAGAAAATAACAGTGAGTTGGTTTGGTGACTTATTGGCCAGAGTAGGAAGAGGTGAGGAAAGAATAAAAGCTGTACTATGCTTTTTTTTTTTTTATACTATGCTTTTTGAAGTTTGAAAAACTACAATTATTAGGGGACAGAACTAAAAGAAGGAAGTTCTGTCTGTGGGAGAAATATAAGAACTTGATAGTTATCCCAGATGGCAAGGTATGAAAATGGAAATGAGGAATATTTTTGAGACTGCCAATGTGTTTCAGTGATCATTAAAATCCCCAACAGGTCATTGAAGCTGCAGGCTTAATTTTATATCATTTTTTTAAAACTTCTCTTTGTTTCAGTTTTCTAACAAACATATATTTATTCCTCATGAGCAAACAAAAGCTGAGTCTCACCCTGTAGCACAAGGGTCTCTTCTGAGCATCCTTAGTCATCAGGGAGCAGACTACTGTAGGGGCAGGAAGCTACACTATAATCACTGGGCAGGGGAGGGAGGGAAAGCCTTTATTTTGTGTAACTCAGACATTGGAGAAATGGCTGCCGCTATCACAAGCTATGCATTTTATTCAATGTTTCCAGCGAGATTCATGTCTTGCTTGGAAAATGGATGTGTGTCTGCTTGTCATGAAAACTTACCAGCAGAAATCCTTATTCCTTTGCTACAGATGTACCAAAAATTGTCAAGTCTTTTCAGTTTAGGAGTTTCTTTAAATGTATAGTATTTTAGAAAAAAATCAATAAACAGTTGATCTTGTGAGAAAACAAAACAAAACAGAAAACCTTACTACATGTCAGGCATTATTTCAGGAACTTTTCATATAAACTCATACATCCCTCACAGCAACCCTATGATGTAGACACTAGTATTATTTCACAGGTGAAGTTGATTTACGTGCCTGAAGTCACATAACTAGTAAATCAAGGTCCAGGATTCAAACACAGGCAGTCTAGCTCCAAAGTTTGTGCTTGTAACCACTCCATTCTGCTGCTCCTCTCTGGACATAATATATGCCTTAGCTACACTCAGACTTGTATTTATCCAACAAATATTCCATAAATACTGTTCAGTAGGTGCTGGGGATAAAATGGTGAACAAAACCAGACACTGTTCCATTCCTCATGGAACTAAACCGTCCTGAGGGAGATAGTTGCTAATCAGTTAATCTCACCCAGGAACATGGCAGCAGGAGCCCTTGACATTGTGGATTTTAAGCAATTATAAAGAAGTGTTGAGGGGTGGTGTTTTGGGGTAAGTGATCTGTCATCTGGGATTGGGAGGTATTTGGGCAAACAGGTATGGGAAGGGCAGAGAGGACAGTTCTCTGTAAGGGCTGTGCAGTGGGAGGGAGCATCGGGAGAATGCAGGGGTGGGAACAGAAGCTCGTGTGGCTACAGAAGATAGTGAAGGACCATGGTGCTAGGTCGGTAGGTAGGAACCAGGCTAATACAACCTGTGGAAGCCATATTATAAGGAGCTTTGTCTTTATCCTGAAAGCACTGGGAAGCTAAATTTGCCTTTTGGAAAGTCCACTGTGATTAGAGTATGGAGTACGAAGATGAACGCACAGCATGATGAACAAAATTAGAGGATGGATCAAAACAAATTGGAATTAAATCACCATATAAATATAAAGCATATCTTTTATTTTTTCCTATGTATTTGTGAGCTTATTATAGTAAGTACAGATGTGATGATGTAACTATTTTTCAACTCTCATCAGGGTATTTCTTGTAAATAGACTGAAAGTAGACATGTATTTGAAAAGAAAGTAACATTAATTGGAGATAAACTATGGTCTAGGATTGGTATTAGGCACTTTCCCAAACATTTAATTCTCGTAAGAAGTTACAAATGATGGACCTGAGGTTCCAAAAGGTTAAATAAATAGCCATTTTTTGTCACGGCCTTACTGCTAGTGATTTGCAGTTTCAAGGCTTAAGCCTTTTCTCTGAATTACTAAAAGTTTAACATCCCTGTGTTTCAAACTACTGAGCATCTATGGAGCTATCATTAGTCAATTGATGGGCATTTACAAGGTGCCTCAAATCTGCAGTCCCATGGAGTTACAAAAAAAAAGTCTGCTCAAAAAGTGTTTAGAAATCAGTTAGCCACTAAAATAAATTGAGTTTCCTGGAATCCATCCATAAGGCAATCTTTGGACCTTTGAAAATGCTTTTCTCTATTGGATATTATACAGATGGGTACTAAAAGTAGTTTTAACTAAAATATTAGAATCAGTGACCCTGTGAACTCAAAATTTGCTGCCAGTAATCATAAGTTATTACACCTTAGAATGTATAAAATGTTGTTGGAAAGGAAAATTTCAAGATACATTTTAAAGGAATTTTCCTGACTATTTCCTTAAGGTAATTTCTTGATTTGTAGAAAGGTCACAGAAAACTGACATACATTCTCAAAAACATTTTTAAAAATTATCATCAATTATCATCATTTGTTTGAGTTCCTATAATTAATTACTAATTAACAATTACCATTAATTTTGTTAAGACTCTGAGGGACTGTCATACCTGGTATCCAACACTTGCTTCCTCTAAGAAATCTTTCATATTCACAGAATATTTCTCTTCCTTCCATTCAAACCTCACTCTTTAAAGTCTGACTACTATAGCTGTGATTTAGAGGTGTTCCAATTAAAAAAGAAGTGACAGAAGAAAACAGAAGGTTTTTACTTCTGTAGAATTATCTAAAAAATTTTTATTTCTTTACACCTTCTACAACAAATGACCTAGTTATTTTTCCAAAGTGTGCATGTAATTTAAACTACTTCTTAGTTTAAAATGTTATTTTTGTTTTTTATTATTCCCCATATGAACACTGAGATTGTAAACTGGCAACCACATAGAGCTGCCTATAGATCCAATTGTTCAAACTCAGGGGACTTTCACATTAAAATATCCAGATTTCCAAATTCTTCTGAGAAACTGGAAGATCCAACAACACTGGAACTGCATTTCTTTATGGAAACATTGAGTTAGAACTAAATGAATATGGCTGCCCCTCCTGGACATGGCATGAGCTCTTTAGTTTTCCACAATTGCCACCATTTCTTATAGTCCCCTAGTGCTAGCCACTTTGTTCTGTTATTTAATCTGCCTGAGTTCTTCTGGGCCTTTGAGTTTGTAACTTCTGGTTGACATTACAATGTTAGTAATTCTTTTTATTTATTTATTTATTTTTTGCGGTATGTGGGCCTCTCACTGTTGTGGCCTCTCCCGTTGCGGAGCACAGGCTCCAGACGCACAGGCTCAGCGGCCATGGCTCACAGGCCCAGCCGCTCCGTGGCATGCGGGATCCTCCCAGACCAGGTCACGAACCCGTGTCCCCTGCATCGGCAGGCGGACTCCCAACCACTGTGCCACCAGGGAAGCCCATTGCCTGAAGTTTGAAAGTACATTCTATATACCCTTTGGAAAAGGAAACATATTAGTTCCTGGCAATTTCCATTTCTTCTTTTATATATCTCTTCTGTTTCATAGCTGAAATGTCTACTTGATGTAATCAAGGGGAGTATTTTATCTCAAACTTTTGTGAAGAATGGATTATTTAAACTACTAGTAAAGTAAAAAAAATAAACTACTAGCATTAAATTTTCAGTTCACTGCCTATGGAGAACTAAAGATGCCATTCTCTCCATTTTTTTCTAGGTTTAATAGGTGAAAGAAAATAAGTATTTCTTTATTGTAATGTTACCTGGCTAAAACGTTGGGAAATAACTCAAATGCTGAAATATATTAAATTCCAGGCAATGGTGAGCTTTCAGGGAGCAGTTAGAAGTGTACGGGTATAAGAGACTGAATGATTTGATTTCAACTATGTGTGAGCTCAGTATTTTTCATCTTGGAAAATGGAGATACTATTATCTACCTAATTCATGGCATTATTTTTTGATAATTAAAGAGGATAATCTATCTGAAAGTATGTTTTGTGTGCCTAGAGCACGGTAAGCACTCACAATGTTAATTCATTCCTTCCCCATCTACCGTAAGATTCAGAAAACAAGAAGTCAGGACTGCTTATGTGTGAAGCATTGTATTTGACACTGCGGCAGTATAATGATAAATAATATCCTGGTTCTCTAGGTGTAGATTATTTTAAGTAATATAAATAGAATTAGTCACTACTGCCCTTCTGAAGCTGTAACACCCACAACACCGTAACTAGGACATACACATGCTGTACTCTGCAGCACATAAGTAAACTCTTTCTAAATGACCAACATAGTTATGCATCTCAGTAACTATATCCAGGGGATCTATTGGATTTGAGGGGACTTGAAAGACATGGAGACACTATTAGTTAGAGACAAAGTAGTCAAGGGGTTAAGTATTGGACTCTCTAAACCCCCAAATAATGGCTTTACTTTCCCTGTTATGAATGCCCTGTCTAATACGATAGCCACAAGCCACATGTGGCTATTTAAGTGTAAACTGATTAAAAAGAAATAAAGTTTAAAAATTAGTCTCCAGTCACACTCACCACAGTTCAAATGCTCAATAGCCACATGCCACTAGTGGTTACTATAATGGGTAGCACAGATATGGAACATTTCTATTATCACAGAAAGTTCTACCGGAAAGCTATTTTAAAAGTGACGTTTAAGTTTAGGGCAAAGACAGAAATAAATTGTTTGCCAATCTTTTTCTGAATTCTTGTACCTGTAACAGAAAAAAAAATGAAATGTTTTCAAGAAAATATGAGAGAAGGAAATCATAGGCAATTCAATATATTTTTACTTGCATTGATGGCAGTGATAATATCTTTATTGAATACTTACTTCTATACTTGAATTATATTATTTAATTTGCACTCACACATAGTCGATGAGATGCATTTTTTTTTTCTATGTGCGTTGAACAGAAGCTGAGAGTGAGGCACAGAAACATAAAGTAATCTGTCCAAAGTTCCAAAGTACCATAGCAAGAAGGTGACATAGCTGAGTTTGAACTCAGGTAATTGAATTCCAAACCCTAGCAGGTGATTAACCTAAGAGGTAATGGATTGAATTAAAAGATTTTAGAAGTAAATTTAAAATCTTTCTTTTCATTTCAACATAATTTGGTTGTTGCTTTGAGGGAATGGGGAGGACACTTTCAGATTTCAAACCGTCCATTCTCTTGTATGTTCATCATTCAATTCATAAGTATTAGTATAGAGGCTGAGAATATATAACTTAGGTTAATCCCGCTGAGAGATAAAAGGATAAACATTAGACTATCAATATTAGAAAAATTAACATGAAATCTAAAAAGAAATAATACAAATGAACTTGTTTGCAAGGCAGAAATAGACCCACAGACATAGAAAACAAACCTGTGATTACCAGGGGGGAAGAGGGGAGAGGGATGAATCGGGAATTTGCAATTAGCATATACACACTGCTATACATAGAGCAGATAACCAACCTGCTGGATAGCATAGGGAGATATACTCAGCATTTTGTAATAACCTATAAGGGAAAAGAATCTGAAAAAGAATATGTGTGTGTGTGTGTGTGTGTGTGAGATAACTGAATCACTTGAAACTAACAACATTGTAAATCAACTACATTTCAATTTTAAAAAAAGGAAGAAAAATTAACATGTATCCTACTTGTACATGATTCTAATGTTTTATTGGTAGTCATTTCTCCTTTTGCTAACACAAAATATTGAAACCTATACCATGGAGGCTGGAGGACGGTAGCATGACTTTTTCTAGTGAGTAAGCGAGCCTAAATTTCTACCCGATCTCAGCTCAGCTTGGCAACTATTCTCAACTCATTCCATATTCAGTAACTTTCAAAAAATGTTCAAAGGTTTTATTATATTTTTCAGTTATACTTTTCTTAATTTATGGGAAGCATTTTATGTGTACTATAAATTTACTGAATTTTGAAGGCCCTGGAAACATGTCCCTTGGAGATGTAAAATCTCGAAGGCAGAGTGTTTGCTCCTGCCCTCACGTTGATTATGATCTAGTGTGAGGGGTCAAATCTAACCATTCATTCGTGTATTCATCAATCAGGTTCTGAGGACATAATATATAGCAGCATTGTCTGGAAAAACTCATCTGAGTAAATAATTAGAGATGGTATTTAAATGCCATAGGAGTTCTTTGGAGAGTTAAGCAGTAAAGGGAAAACTAATATGGAAGATGAGCTATATGTGGAGGTTCTCTTTTGAATCCCTAGGTCTTTACATCTGAAGTATTCCTCTCCTTATCTGTGGTCAATTTTTTAGCTATTCAAGTAGACACTGTCATAATCACTCAAGACAGCTCTCTATTCTAAACCTCTTCTTCAAGATTTTTGTGGCAAGGTGAAAGCTGATTTTATTCAATACATCAATTTGCTTTTATTTTATTTACTAATATTAAAGAAGAGATTCAGAGCTGTCATTTTTCCTAGGATTTTCATGAGAACCTAGAGAAATTAATATTTTTTTTAAAATAACAGAACTTGGAGAGATATACAGTAATTGCTAAGGTCTTTGGAACTTTATGAATATTTTTGTGTAAAATATGTCAAAAAATATTTATAAGTTCCAAAGGCATTGAGTACTGATATTATCGAATCATTTGTTCTTTAATTCAAGTGAAATATGACATCTGCTCTAAGACTCTTATGTATAAATGGCACAGCAACCTTGGGAAGACTGTTGACCCTTTGATTTTCGGTTGGTATGCAGCCGGGAATAATATTGGATTCTACAAGCTATGAGCTATGTCCCTTGGTGGATTAAGTGTCAAATCAATCTGGCTTCTCTGGTGCAATCTGGATATTGTATTCCTTTTTGCCATGAAACCCATGCACCTCATGTCCTTTGGCACGCCCTTATATATGTCAAGTATTTTATAGTTCCTAGGTTATAGTTCCTGTGTGCAAGTGTGCAGACTCTTTCATCAGTTTGAAGTGGTTTCAGAAGGTTTTTTTTCCCCACCCAGGGATAGAGGTGGTAGATTTTAAAATGGCTTAGTGTTTGACTCTGTTTATGTTCTTTTCCTATTTGCATCATAAAGAAGCTTTACAGTCACCTCTTGAAGACTTTTTTTCAGCAGATCTTTTTGTGATGTTTTGGCTGACATGATTTACCTTATTTGATTATTTAATTGGAAAATATTGATAAAATGTAAAAGTCACTCAAAATCCTACTACATATTTTGGAATTATGTAAATTAAGATATAAATGATTCTCTATGCATCAATCACCTTCCTCAAAGGTAATTACTATCAATCTGATGGATGTCCTCCTTGAATTCTTCCTAAATGAATGTTATATAAATAAATACAATATTCATGTTTATAATACAACATATTTATATGCAATTTAACTTTATATATGACCATCTATACTGTGTATGTACATATACATGCACCAGTATGTATGTGCATACACACACGTCATAAAATGAAATTGTAGTGTACATCTGTGTTTGCAAATGATTGGTTTCTGCTTAAGAGTATATACTGCACATTTTTATGGTCCAACACATATATATTTATCTTATTCTTTTTAAATTATTGCACAGAGTTCCACTGTATTTGTATACTTTATATTATTCAACCAGCCCTTTCTTGACTATCCTATGTCTATTTTTTTCCTATTCAATCAGTGTTGCAACAAATATACCTGTCCATATATTTTAAAGTAATAATACTATTATATTTGCAAGATATATTTTTAGGAGTAAATTGCTAGATTTAGGGATATATGATTTTTAATTTTAATAAATATTGACTAATTGATGTTCATGAATATTTTATAAAGGGGACATTAAACTATGCTATTTCTTATTGTTTTTTACAATTCATATAGGAAAGCATTTCTTTGAAAACCACTACTTAACCAAATTGGTAAAGGGGTATTGTTATATGTATATATAAATATATGTGCATTCATGCAAAAAAATTTTTATGTCTAAGCCTAAAACAAATTCAGTCAGCAACAAAGAGATGGACCTTTGCTATTGGACAGACACAGTCTTTGAGTGATGTAGTAACTGCATATTTTAGTTATGTAGCCATAAAATCCCTGGACAGAAAAAGCCCTAGTAATAGTTTGATGATAGTAGGCTTCACCAGTACACCAAAACCACTATTTCATTTTTTTTATAACCATCTTTGTAAATGACCTCAACAATCCACAACATTTTGTTTATATTTTCTTGTTCACAGAGAATAGAGGAAATAACCTATCTGTGAATTGAAATCACAAAATTCTCCTCCCTTGATCTTTTTGCTCTCAGAGGCAAAGCTCTATTTAGCCCAGATCATCCAAACACTTGGCTCAGTCTTTCACATCACATAGAATCACATTCTGTGACTTCATGGAATGCCGTGAAAACTGGTTATATTCTATTAAAGGAAAAAACCTCACACAACTCTTTATAACATTTGGTATGGTAAGGGAGATTTCCAGGGCTAAAATTTTATGAGGCTGATAATAGAAAAGTCTATCCGGGTTCACACACTTCCTTTTCTTAAACGTTTTCTTATCCTGGAAGAGAAATGATACAGAATGTAAACATGTTTCAAGGTCAGATAGCAGAAATCCAACCAGAATTATTTTTATATTACATAAGAGAGCAATAATCTATGGTTTAAAAGGAAATAGTCTGGAAGAATGATGGTAAAATGTTATTGTTAAAAGATAAAAAATTTTAATATTTCCTTTTCTTATATTGGTGATAGAGAATTATGGATGTTAGACAATTCTGCTGCTTTCTTTTGACTTTATAATTCTATTGTAATTTTTATTGTGTGTGTGTATGTATACACATAAAAATGCAGGTGTGTGTATTACATTTTATCTATATTCGTATACTGCATTTGTGTTTCATTCTTCTTTCACAAGTGAGAAATTCATTTATACATACTTTATGAGAAATACTGACAGAATACTTAGATGAAAGAGAAGGCCAAAAAAAAAAATAGTAGAAGAGAAAGAAAAGAGGCAATCTGAGCCAGGGAAGGGATTTATGTATGTTTACTTCTAGATACTAAAAAGGCAAGTATATGTTTACAGGCACAGATTTTCCTAGTCTCTTAATTAAGAACTAAGTTTCATTTGAGTTTCATGTCCTTTCCTATAGTTCTTTACAAACCTATTTATTGACATAAGATTGTACCAAAGTGTTTTGTTGAAAACATAAATGTACACTTAACGTGTCACTGTGATGACTGCCAGATATTCCACCAGAGTGAGATTTCTTTGTTTTTCAGAAGCTGCCCTTAAAGAAGATTCCATGCAAGGCCAGTGCACCCTCAGGATCCTTTTTTGCCAGAGACAATACAGCAAACTTCTTATCCTGGTGCCGAGATTTAGGGGTAGATGAAACATGTCTGTTTGAATCAGAAGGTTTGGGTATGTACATTTCCTTCAGAATTTTAGCTGATATAATATTAAAATTATTGTTTGTCTGTATAACTCTCAAGCCTAACTTTTTTTGTGTGATGTCATTTCACGCTTTGTTAACTTTAAAAAAAGATTGTAGTTTGTTGTAAACTTGCAGTTTTTTTGTAAACTTGAGTCTTTGAAGGTAGAAAAATTCACCCTCTTAATCTTGGTCACCTTGTGCATAAAATAACAGGAACGTTAAGTAGCAGAATCCTTTCCTGGTTAAAAATAAGTACATACAATGCAAAATTGGGGGATATTTGGAAAATGTAGGGTTAAGTTTTACCACCAGGCTCTTACCTGGACTAGAAGGGTAGCTATATATGTTCCAGCCCTCCATCAAGAGCATTTTCGTCTTTTCACCTCTACAGAAGTATGAAAACACCATCTCTCATAAGTTCTATCTTTCTTGAAACTGATTTTTTTAGTTAGTTAAGCTTATTTTTAGTTAATGAAACTTATTTTTAGCTAGTTAAAAATGAGGCAAACAAGCAAGAGGTTAGGATAATTGAAGACGATGGGATAAGAGACAGATACGTTAGCGCCTAGGCCTACCCAGATAATTGTGGGGTTTTTGTTTTGTTTTATGATTGAATTTTGGCAAATCCACTTCCATACCATAGTTTTGTCTTTCCTTGGGAGAAAACATACATTGGATCATTCAGTGTTTTGACATTACTTGATACCCTTAAATGTTCAAACCTTCGATATAAGATCTACCCCAGTAGAACTCTACTATGGAAAATATTGAAATTAAAGTCCAATTCTAGTAAAGTGGAACTAAGTGAAGAAAGGAGACATTTAGGGGGAAAAATGCTTTGGTTCTTTTACCTGAGGCTTTAAAAAATCAATTCACAAAATCACATAATACAAATATTAACATCACAGTAAGCTGAGCATCCTTCAGAGAGAACAAGTATACAAACTGCCTTCTGAACAATGAGAATACACTTTGCTCTGAGACCTCACAAAACAGCGTTCCCCTGTTGAACCTAGGAAATTGGTGGTGGAGCAGCTAAAGTCTTACTCATTTTATGTGCTTAAGGAGACTTGTATTTGTACTAAGAGGAGTTGATGTGATATAGAAATACTGTCATCAAATTTCTGAGAAGTCTCCCAACAGAGAAGAGAATAACATGAACTTAGACTAGGAGAACATTTTATACCTGAAAGAAAAATTTAACCAGAAAAATTACACAGAAGCATACTGTATACAACAGTGTGCTCTATGGATGCTCATTGTATATGTGAGCTTTGAGTGTTCTTAACCATTTCCTCACGTCAGAGTAAAAAGAAGTTGGTGGAAGATATGTATGGATATAATTCTTTTTCAGTGCAGTGGTAATTTTACAAATAGATTTTAACTTTCATGTTTATAGGTTTATGCACATGGATGAGTTGTGAAAAAAACCCTTGAAAGATCTAGTAAATGTGTGTGTGTGTACACACACACACACACACACACACACATTTTTATATATATAAATTTTAAAAACTCAAATCTTAGTCACAAGAAGCACACTCTTTATGTGTGGACAAATAACATGATGATTTAAAATTCTGGAGTGCCCCTGCATTGCTGAAGGACTGCCACATGGGGAAACTGCTTTATTTGTTGTTAATTTGTTTACTACACAGGTTTCCATTAAAAAAAGCATTTTTTCAGTGACTACTGTAGGCTAAGTGGATTACTAGGAGCTCTGAATGTAAATATGGTCTTGTCTCAATTTTCTTACTGTTCATGAGTTCTTTTGTTAATTGAACTGACCAAACTTTCAGTTGGACTCCAAGAAGCTTGGATGGCTTTTAAAAAGCCCATTCAGGTAATAAATAATACATTTTATTTTGAAACAATAAAGCATAAAGCAGCTCATGTAACAATGGTCCTGGTATATAAATACATACTCTGTAGCATATAAAATTATGTCATAAAGAATTTTTAGATGGTCGAGTTCTTCACCCTGTTTGAAAAAAGCTGACTTTATAAACAAGAAATTTTTATATAAATATTAAATACATGATAATTTATATGTCATAACTGTTGAGTAGTTTGTTAAAATATCTTTGATTCTGGTTACCTTCTACAGTATAACTTCACTTATACCTTGCAATTAAAATGTATTTATATAGCCAAGAAGGTTTAATAAGACCAAATTTTCAAGGCTATAAATTTTTAAAATAATTTTGAATCCTCTCAGTACCAAACTAAATCAAATAGTTAGGCTTTCTAGTTTGCTACTCAATGAAAAGATAAATTTGAAATTTCTGCTGCTCAGAATAGGGCATGAGGTGATGTACAATAGGCCCTGTGGAGATGGAAGAAGGGAGCCAATACTATAGCATTGACTTCAGGATTATTGAGAGAAAGGAAACAGCTGTACCCATAGATGTTAATGATAATCAGGAGGAAGCCCAATGAGAAATTCCATTTCCCCAGGTGGAACCCATTCTCCTTGGATTTTTTTCTTATTATTCGCTTGTGAGTGAGGAAGTGATTGAGCCGCTGCACTTGCAGAATTGACTTTCTTGCAACAATAATACTGTGTACTCTGCTTGATGTCTTTTCACACTTCACTTTTGAAAGGGAATTTAGGGCAAGGGTGTTTTCTTTTTTCCCTACCTCAAGATTTCATTTCAGTAGCACACAAGATGAAGAGCATCCTTTGTGTCCTAGTGTTTTGAACACCAAATAAAAGGACAAGATGCCCTGATGAAGGGGAAAAATCTGTTTGAATGAATGATAAAGTAGATCATTGTACTGAATGTGTATCAAGAGGCTTCTGTCTTTAGCTCTTCAAAGGTCTTCGCCTGCATAAAGCATTCTTATCTTTGTGGCAACTGATACGTTACCCTCTGTTGCAGTGCTTTTTTTGTACGATTATTTGCGGGAGGATCTTAATTCATGACTCACTCTATCTGTTCTCTTTCCACAACAGCTAATGACAAGAAATCTCAGTGGGTGGGGAAGGGATGCCAGGGATGAACTAGGGAGTATAGACAGCATCTTATTCCATATGCTTCTCTCATGCTTGTCGTTTTGATTCTTGGCAGATAACTTTCTATGCCACATGACGCGATCACATACAGGGTGTAACCTTCCATTTATCTTCTAAGACATTCTTGAGAGAGAAATTTTCCTCTGTCAAATGTCAGTTCTTGGATTATAAGTTTACTAATATCTCAGAATAGTGTTTCAGAAGTGAGACAACAGAAAAATGGATAAATATCATGAACAGCTTATTCATAAAAGACTTATAAAAGCCCAAAACAGAGATAAAAATGTTTGACACCTTAGTAATAAGGCAAATGCAAATAAAAACTATGAAAAATTAGTGAGGATTAACAATTTTATATTTAGTGCTGAGTATAGAGGAAAGTGGGATCTTCTATACATTGCTGAAAAAAAACTGGAAGTTGGCATGCCTTCTTTGGAGGGCAGTTTGACATTATGTAAGATCTAAGAAGTGCTCATATCTTTTTATCAAGTTGTTCTACTTCTAAAAGTTTATTTGAAGGAAGTAAGTACAGATAAGCAATAGAATGTCCATTGAAACATTTTTTATAAGAGTAAAAAAGGAGATTAACTGAATCTATTTGGTGGTACCTTAAACTGTAGTCATTCATAGATACCAAGCAAAAATAATATTCATAATATTTTTGAGACTATTTAAGAATATGGGAAAATTATGATATAATATGAACATGAGGTCTCAGCATTTACATTAGTAAATATCAAAAAAAATACTATATTCAGAATCTGAAAGTAAGATAAATAGTAATTGGGTTGTAAGTAATATCATTTTCTTCTTCAGTTCTCTATTAACACACTTTAGACCGTAAACAGGTGTGGCATGTAATCTGAAACATGAACAATTTTATTTATATTAAGATAATTTGAACCAAGTTGCGTAGAGATTTATTGACATCAGTATATTATACATCAGTATATTTTATACATCAATGTATTATAAGGGCTGTTTTATATTAGGACCAAATATCTATGACTTTTTCTCAATTTAAATAAATTTTAAGTTATGAGCCCTAAAATTGATGCTCCTATATGATTTTTTTTAGGATATTTTAAGTAGAAACTATTTCCTTAAATTAGTGATACTCTTGCATGGAGGATTTATTATTTGTAATTTACTTTAGCCCACTGATTTAGAAATTGTTAAGTTAGCTTAATTTTTTCCTCAGAGCTTTGTTTATTTTGCTTTACTTATGTACATTCCGGTGAGCTGGAAGATGGAAAAAGATAAAAGGATGGGGGAGGGAATATTTGAAAAATGCACATTTTTTTGCTTGCTGTAATTGTGTCAATATTATTATGTTATTGGATGATTATAGGATTTGGAGGCCAGTGACTATTCTTCATCTATTTCTCTGAGAAAGAATCTACTCAGCAAGAAAAGGGTTTGCTATCTGCTGTGCTAGCATGCAAATGTGTGTGATTTGTTTTTTATTTTTATCTTTTGTATTTGTGTTTGCTGTGTAGCGCTGTCTTCTTTTGATGCATGACTCTGAAGAGTAGTTTTATACAATTCTTTGTTCTATTGAACACTGGTCAAGCACTGACCTACCTACAGTGGTGGTCTGATGCTGCACAAAAGTGAAAAGGATTGTGTGTGGCTTTTTAAACATGAACATTTTCTGTTTTATACGTATTGCATCAGAAAAAGAATCTATGCCTGCCTTCCAGTGTTTGATAAATCATCCCTTGGTGTTGTTGTTGTCTGTATTGAGGACTATAAGAGTATTTCTGTAGAAAAAAGTTCTATTACTTTTATTAATATTAATGTAGAATAACAACTTCAGGATACCAAATTAGCTCTGGATCATTTATATTCACATTATTTCTTCCCCAGGAACAATTTATTTTAGACTTTGGATTTTTTGACACCTGTTCTTATAAAGTACTTTATTAGCATCTTGGTTTTTTTTTTTTTTTTTTTTTTGCCTTTTTTTTTTTTTTTTTTTTTTTTTTTGCGGTACGTGGGCCTCTCACCGTTGTGGCCTCTCCCGCCGCGGAGCACGGGCTCCGGACGCGCAGGCCCAGCGGCCATGGCTCACGCCTTGAGAGAACAAAATGTCTCCCAGTATCAAGGATTTGATGGAGTCAGGGTTGAATTAGGAAAGGGGACAGCCTTTTAGCTTTCCCAGAATCAAATTTTCACTGTGCAATATTAAATAACAATAGTTATATGCTCAATAAGGGTAGCCTAGCAGTGCACGTGTGATATCGTATCTACTTTCCCAACAACCACCATTTTATAATGAAAATGCTAGGTTAGGACCAAGAGAATTAAATAACTTGCCCAATATTAACAACTTCTCAGTGACCCAGCTAGGATTTGAATTCAGCTTCATTAACCTTCAAAGATCATATCCCTGTGTTACAGAAAGTTATGCTTCGTATGAGTTAATTTTAGAAGTTCGTATGATGATTTCAAGGAAAAGGAAAAGGAAAATATAAATAAAAACCAAATTAGAAGAGACTCTTGACTCCTACTGCTGCTCTGAGTGATAGTGACTTAATCCATTAATTTCACATAAGGTCTGGGTGCTAGAGACAGAAAGGGCACTCCTTGCTGTGGGACATTTTTTGACTTAGTGGTAAAGGCAATTAACTACATTTTATTCTATACATCTTCCATCACTGATGAGATTATGAATGAATTCTCTTTGTTTATGTGAATTATATGGCTGCTGTATCCTGTTTTAAATGCGAACAGTGATTCTGAGAAATTTGGATACACACACACTCAGCATTCTTGAGTTTGTGAGGTTTATTCTTGTTTGCCTTTTCTTCTCTTTAGCTTCCCTCAGATCAGTTTTAAGGCACCTAAATTTTGCTATTCCTCATTGCTCCCTACCTTTAAACTCAAGGATTTCTGCGTGTGACTTTCTGGGAGTGACATGATGTAGACAGCCATCCCTTTACTTTCTTGGGAGGCATCTTTTGTACCTTATAGATCCTGGTAGGTGATAAATGCCCATAATACCCATTAAGGGCTAATCCAATTCACAACTTATTTTTTCCTCCATTCATCATCATCTTCATCATCATAATCACCATTATCTTAAACATTTCTAGAACATGTTCCATATATAAAATCACATTTTAATACTTTAACCAAAATAGATATAGAATTATAATTGACGTTTATTGTAATAATCATAACATTGATTAATATAATGATTCTCAAACTTTAATGTGTATATTCATCACCTGGAAACCTTGCTTAAATGTAAATTTTGCTCAATACGTCTGGGGTGGGACCCAATAATTTGCATTTTTATCAAGCTCCCAGCTGATACCAACGCTACTGGTCTGTGGACCATCACTTAAGTGGCAAAGGAGTAAAACCAGTTCTTCTGACATCTAGTTTAATGTCTTCTACTATGTCACTCTTTCTGAGTATGAGAATCTGTTCTCTGCTCTGGGGAGGTGGGAAGCTATTAAATTTATGATATTGTCACAATTTAATATTCAGTCAAAAATAAAAGTTTTGCAAAGATTTTCTTAAATATAAATCTAAAATATAGTTGCCTTTAAAACCAAAATTAATATTATTGCCTCTAATGTATATAAACCAAATAGATAATGAAATTTTCTTATTTTCATTTTTTGTCCATCTGTTGAAACTTAATATATATAGGAAAACTATACATTCATGGTCTAATGCATTTTATCCTTGCAGATTCTGTGACATTAAAACTCTACCCCTTGCCTTAGCAGAAGGTCTCATTTTCTATTCCTGGAGCTAGCAGCATTCCATTTGACATTTGATGCCCATGAGATTTTAACAGAATCTAGGTTATAAGATTGCCACATATTTTGAACAGGGATCTGTGTTGCTTTTCCCAGAGGTGTTCTGCCTTATACTTTTCTTCGAAACAGTTTTGATTATTTAAAAAGAAGCCTCCAATGATAAGACCTTTTGCATAATAATCACCAGTGACTAGACAGCTTTTTGTTTTAAAGATAATTTGTTTAGAGGAAAGAAAGCCATAGTGATCCCCCCTTCTAACCATAACTCAAAGCAAAAGACCATATTAATATTGTAATGATAGAGTGAAAAAATGTTTCCTACCATAAACCTCAATATAAGTATAAATTTCCTTATATTTTTGAAAAGACAAATCAGTAAAATGTCTTTAAAATGAGTAGTACATACAACTCAACATAAAGGCTTTAGTTCAAATGCAATATACTAAAAATTGTCTTTCTAATCATCCTGACAAAAACATGCATTCATATATACAATATATAATCAACTTAGGTAACTTATCGAAAATGGGTTCATCTAAATTATTTTATTCCCAGAGATGCAGAAAAATTGACAGTAAGATGTTTAGTGTTTGATAAAATGACATGTTCTAATGTAATTGTTACTTAAGTTTTATGCTTAGCACAAACCCATAATAATGATAGGCTCTCTCCTTTATATCTGTCTATATATGCTGGCCAAATTGACCTACTTAACCTTAAATTTGATTAAATTTAGAATTAACTATTTCTGATATAATATAAATGACAAAATATTCAAAATACAATCATTATAATAACCGCTTTAAATTATACACATCTATCCATAGTAGTTTTTTTAATTCTGAAGTTTCTTCCACTGCTTAGTATGGTGGCTTACACATGACAGGTGCACAGACAAAAAAATGCTTATAGGAAAAAAAAAAGAGTGTATTAACTAAGCTAAATGAAGATAATCTTTAAGCAAATAATTTACAACAAAAATAATAATAAAGAAAGAAAACTAACCTTGGGAATTCTTTTCTATGTGCCAAACATTGGCTAGGAATAACACGAATAATACTGTGTTAAATCCGCACAAAAATATTGCAAGATACACACCATTATTTTCCCTCAGAAAACTGAGATTTTATACTCTCCCAAAATAACAAACTAGTAAATTTTAGAGCTCACACTCAGACCCAGATCTTTGTGGCTCAAATCCCATGGTCACTATTTTCTTTCCATCTGTTAACTTTAGTTTAGAATTTTCTTGAGTGCAAAAACCAAACACAGTCATATCTTTGGTATAATGTAGATACTACTTAAAGACACTTGAATTTAATTTTATAGAATAAGGTAAGAGTGTTTGCTTTTACAATTAAATAAACTTTGACATAATTTAAATTCTTGCCTTTTCTAAATATGCTAGGTAAGGTTTTAGCCTTTATTCAGTTTGTTTATTGTCACAACCATTATCATCACGACATAATTGTCATCATCCTTGATAATTTGAGACATAGTGTTTACTGAGTAATTACTCTGTTCTGTTCTTGTCATTGTGCTGTTATGCCTCTCTGCAGATTTAACTCATTCATTGCTTACAAGTCATCAAACATGATATTTTTGGCCATTATGGATCAGGCATGATATGCCCAATATTCAAAATGCCAGTAACAAGTGAGACAATATTATAGGTGTGTTTTGAAGCAACAAAGTAATTGCTTTATTAAAGATAACACTTCCAAGAAAACTGGGAAGTAAAACATCATCTTTCTATTATCATTTTCCTAAGGAATGATGCTGAGTGAGATGTTTATTTGTCTTAAATTTTATAAGCTGGTTCTGTTAAGGATATAAAAAGGAGAATCATGCAGTTACTTTTCAGTTTGCCAAATTGATTTTCTAATGAGTCCATGGTAGATTTGATATTTTAGTGTTGGCATGCAAAGGCTGTTTTAAATTGATAGCTGAATACACAATAGCAATGCATCCTACATATCACATTGTCTTTCTTACATTACCCACATTACTGTTTTTCTTCAGAATGAATTTTATTTTCCATTGAATGTATCTATTGGTATTTACTTCCAATTCTTACATACTCTCAAATTAAGTACAATACGTTGATTAAAGAATCATGATAGTTGAGTCAGGTTGTTGCTTTTTAGAGTTGGTGTTGACTGCATCTTGGCACAGTTTGGTCAGTTCACTAATAATTTTCATATTTTAACACTGTTTCCATCACAAAATGCATGAGATTGTATCCAAGTCTCCTTGAGCTTTAGCTACTTGCTTCACACAGCTTTCACTGAAGATGAGGGTATTAGCAGGGCCTTAAACATCTTCTTCACTTCAGCTTTCATGTATTCCTTTTTCCTGTTTGTTATTTTGTACCATGGACAGGATAAAAAATGTCCAAATCAGAAGAAACTGATTATCTAGACAAGAAGATTGATTTTCATTTGTTTGCTTTCGTTTTATGATTTTTGTTATTGTTCTCTGTTTGAATTTGATGCCTACGTGATATTACAGTCCGTACATTTCATTGCACTGAAGTCGATTTAATATATCAAAAGTCATATCATTTAGCCAGAGTCAGCTAATGGTGCACTTGAAATTGGAGGTAGTAAATATCTTTGCTTTAAGGCCCTTTAGTTAAAAGTAATTTTAGACTTCCCCAACCTGGATTTTATGACAATTCACTAAGTGTTAGCTGAAACTCAAATTTATATTACCAAGAATGGAAAGATTCTGTAATTCAGATTTCCCATAATCAATTCTATTTTAATGAACATTGCTGATGATATTAGAACTTATTTTAAAAGCTTTAAAGATGACATTTTATAGCAAGATAATAAATTTTTGTTTGTTTAAAGCCAAGTGAAATCATATACTTTTATAATCTAAGTAAATGTATTTTTCTATTCACCACACACTCCCAGCAAATTCCATTCTGGCGTCAGTGGCAAATATTGCCATTGCCATAACCTGTGGAGAGAAGGAATTAGATATTTAAGTGGGGGGAATAGAATAAAGCTGGGAAATTAAATTACTATAAAATTCTATGTTTAAGAATTGAAGCAATATTGCTGTTTTTCTTAACGTTTATCAATAAGCTAGTATTTTCTTTTATCAGGATATTGTGTCTATGTAAAGACCATTCTCAATTCAATCTTTTCCCCCCAATATCTGTTGTTAGGTGCTGTATATAATAACATTTTTAAAATTCTCTAATCTTAGTTTAAAAAGAAAAAAGTATAAGCAGTACATACTCCTCTGGTAGGCTCAACAAATGCAAGTATGATTTGTCAACATTACTGAACGTGTCCAGAGCAATTGATAAAGCAGCTTTATTAAGTAATCATATTATATTAGAAAAGAAATATCAATGCAAAGAACCATCTTCTAATTTGCTCATTTTATGGGCAAAACTGGCTGATGGCATATATTTGTACATATTTACAAAATTCAGTCAGTTGAAAGTGTTTCTTTCTAAAGTATCATTTAATCAATTTCATTAGGAGAAGACATCAAGTTTCAGAGGGCTCACTTGACATTATTGTTTGGAGAATAACAAAGGACCGTGATGTGTAATTTTTAATCCTTATTCATTGCATTATTTCTGCTAAAATCACTGGTGAAGATAGAGTTAGGATTTTTAAAAGACCAGACTTTGCTTCATAGTCTTATGTTTGCTGTCTGTTTTTAAGTAATCCATCAACTATTTATATCATAATTATAGCTACATGTGTTTCCAATATTGACTTACAAATATTAACTAATTGAAGAAAATATTTTCAGGGTGGGATTCCTGAGACTCATGGCTTTTGGGGAGGAAGTTGGGCAAAGAGTTTTGAAAACTGCTTTAGGACTTTAGTAAAGCTAACTGTACTGTGGGATAGGATGGTTTCTATGAATATCAGAATGAAGACTAGCTCATTTACTGGGACCATGAGCGATGAGGGAGTCCATCCTGCTCTCCATTGAGCTGCTTTACTGTCCTTTCTATTGTAAAGGTGTCCACCTTTGTCTTGTCTTTCAGTCCTCCACAAGCAACCCAGAGAAGTGTGTCTCTGTTTGCTGGAGCTTGGCCGGATTGCAGCCAGGTAGGTCATACTACTGCCGCTACTTAAGACTTGACCATCTCAGCATCCAAGCAGCTGAGAAGCTTGCTGCCTTTTCATCGCTGATGTTTAACCTAGGTGTTGAGAAGCAACTCCTTCAAATATGATCAGTATGAACATCTTGAGAGCAATTGTTCAAACTAAAAAAGTGCACCACCAATATTCTTAACATCGTGGCCTTATCGTCAAAGTCACTATGTTTAAGCATTTTCTAAACATCCTTTAATTGAATACATTTTCCTTGCAGCTCTTTCTTGGGAGGCTGGGGAGGATCTTGTACATGAAATTGTATGTGACAATTATGCTTTCCTTAGTGGAAAGTCTATTCCCATTATTCTCTCTCTTTCTCAGCTCCTTCACCCCTCTCTTCCTGTTTACTTTTTAACAATCTTCAGCCTCTTCTTTTGTTCCTTTTTCCTCATTTTCCCCATTTAACATCTCATCCCTCAACTCTTTTGGTTTCTACTCCTGAGTGGATGGATAGTTTTAAAATTATTCTCCATAATTTGATTGGAAAAAGATAGAATATTATCCTTCATATGTAGAGATATCTTTGGAATCTTTTTTTTCTAGAAAAGAAAAACAAGAAGTAATTGTAGAAATCATAACTGTAGCTAAATAAGCAGGAGAAGGGACTTTATTAGCTCAGCTGACTTGATTTGGTTTCATGTCTTCTCCTTATTACATTGCAAATCCTCAAACAAGGCTTCTGACAGTTTTATAAAGCCCAAAGAATTACAAATGAAGATATAAATGTTTCAATAGATCTTGATGCAAAGTAAAACTTCAGAATTAATTAGAATTCATTTCTCATCCAGATCTGATTATACTTCTAGCATTGAGATCAGATGAACCAATAAGACAAAGTAAGAGTTTGCTCTGGATGTTAATTCTCAAAGGGGGAGCTATAAAGAAAAGAAAAGACAAGGTGAGCACATCAGCAAATTACAGCAATGGGTAGAAAACTTGCTGCCAATGAATAGCCCTTTTTTTTGAGCCAGTGGGAAATTCATTGTAATCAGAAGTAACCCCAAGTTCTTTAAAACATCATAGTCAACATAATCTTAACAAATTGTTCATCAGGTATGGATTTTACTTTATCATAATAATTGGATGAGAGAGATTGTTTTAATTTTTAAAAATTTGAATTAAATAAGAATGAGGCTCCACTCAATAAGGAGTGAAAAAAATCAATTTGAGACATTGAGGGATGTCCCTACTTTCTCCCACACCTTTCCCAGCTATATTGTGTGACAGCCTCTGGAGAGGGTCCCCTTGTCTTCTGACCACTCAGGTCTCTACTACTCAGGCATAGTTCATAGTATCTGACTGTTTCTTAGGACCCCATTCCCCTTCAATGCTGTCACTTTCTTGGGTTCTGAGAGGGAGCGAGACAAAGGTACCTATTGCTTTCAGGACTCCGCTAAGCCACTCCTCTACCGTGCTTAAGCCTTCTGGCCTGCAGGACAAACAGCTATGAGTCAAAGGACTCAGCCTTGAGTCCTTGGGCTCAGCAGATATCCCCTAAGAAAGGTGATATTAAAAATACAGGAGGGAGGAATACACACAAAGTAAAATCTCAGTAAATGAGCTGCTGCCCCTGAAATGCTAGAGTAAAAGAAAGATTGTCTAAAGTTCCTGGGTAATAGGAGATTAGGCAGAAAACTTTTTGTTTGCTTGGTTATTTTAATTATATCATTAGAATATTCTGAAATGCCAGATTCTATTTTCGTGCTTTGATAACCTAAATATGTGGATCAAACAGGCATCATGATTCTGAAAGTTGTGATAGAGGTAAAAAGGAGTGGCGCTGTCTACAGAATTAGCTGGGAGTTGTCATTTTCCTCTTGCTTGGTGTACATTACTTACCTATTTTCTGGATTTATTTTATTTTTTGTAATTATACTCTTTATTATCTGAACACTTAGGAATCTTGCTGAACTAAACATTTTAACTATGACACGTCATCAAAGAAGAAGGCATGCTATCCAATGACAAAATTCCCTTAGGAATCACCTTTCCTCCAGCTACTGAGTCTGTCATGAATTGCCCCTTGCCATCGTATATAAAACAAATTAATATCATGGTTAATGAAAGGGAATCATAATGGCCTGGTCAATTTGAAGGTGAAGCATTATATGAAGTGCTTTGTGTGTGTTTTTCCCCAAATATTTTAAAATTGAGATTCTGGGTTGCTCCATTTCTTTTTTTTTTTTTTGCGGTATGCGGGCCTCTCACTGTTGTGGCCTCTCCCGTTGCGGAGCACAGACTCCGGACGCGCAGGCTCAGCGGCCATGGCTCATGGGCCCAGCAGCTCTGCGGCATGTGGGATCTTCGTGGACCGGGGCACGAACCCATGTCCCCTGCGTCGGCAGGCGGACTCTCAACCACTGCACCACCACGGAAGCCCGATTTTTTTTTTTTTTAAGCCACTTTATTGAGACACGGTTGCCATACAAAAAACGCTGTACATATTTAATGCAAACCACTTGATGAGTTTGGATATAAGTATACATTTATGAAACCATCACCACAATCTATGCCATAAATATATCTATCACCTCCAAAAGTTTCCGCTGCCTTCTTTATTATTATTATCATCATCATCATTATTATTATTATTAATAAGAATGGGTGGCTACATTTCTGACCTCACTTTATGACCATGTGATAAAAGCAGAGATTATTCACATTACAAAAGAAAATTACTAATTTCACAAAGCAGTGATCTAAGGATTAAGACAATACATTACAATATTCAATTTGTAAATTTTGCCTTTTATCTTTTTCACCTACTTAAGTGATGTGAAGTATTGCACACTTACCATGAAAAAGAAAAAAATATGCTAACAGATTATTCAGGGCATCACTGTTGTGTGCAGCATGAGGTTAAACAGCTGAATGCCAAATGGATAGATTGAACATTTAAGTATAAATGTCTATTTAAGTTTCTCTCTGTACACATTTGAAGATTTTATCAAAATTTTAATGGAAGTTCAATCGTGCTTTAAAAACAGTAACCCCGGGCTTCCCTGGTGGCGCAGTGATTGAGAGTCTGCCTGCTAATGCAGGGGACATAAATAAACCCAAACATCACTACCTTAGCCCTGTGTTGAAGCATAATCGTTGAAGGAAAAAAGGGAAATTCATCATTCCATCTTATTTTACTCCTAATTTTTTCTTTAGACATATTAAACCTTTATCTAGATCATTGTATGTGTGCTTCCTCCTCCCTGTACTCCTCTATGGAGTTGAATTAAGACAGAGTTATTGAATTATTGAATTAAGACAGCATTAGACAAAACCAGAAGTGGTATTTGGAGAGCTCTCAAGAATCACATTAATTTGTACAGACAACAGATGAGGTTTGACCATAACAAAATCCTAATACAACCTTGCGAGTTTTGTGTTTTTTCCACTGATAGATGATGTTTCTTTACACTTGATTCTAAACATTTATTTCTCAAATTTACATAGATGTCATCTTAAAAGCATCAACATCACTTTAGAAATGATTCACTAAATATTTCTAATTCCCTGCTGTATTCTCTTGCCTGGGAACACTCCGTGAAGCTCCTTTGAGAGCTGTGGGGTGGGAGAATGAGACCACTTATTTTTGTTCTCATGGGTGAAACTTCCTTTTATTTTCAACTAAACAGAGCTGTCATCACTGGAGAGTGAAATCCCTCTGTTAATATTTCAGAAACCATGTCAGTTTCTGTGTGTAAAATATGCATGTTTGCCTTCTGCGAAATAAAACATTCAGCAAAAACAGGTCAATAAAAAGATCTTTTTAATGAGGGTGCTTTGATATTCATTGTTTAAAAAAGGTTACTATGAATTCAACCTTTTTTAAGACTGCAGAATTAAGATTAGCTTTATGATAAAACTAAAAAAAACCTTTTGATATTTTGGTTTGGGGCTGTGATGAATAGTCAACATCAGAGGGAAGCTTTTTATATTTTTACTTTTGAGTGTTTTCTTCATTTTCAACAAAATTTATGACCATTCAAAAGAAATATACTTTGTGAATATTTTTGTTAGTCTCCTATTTTAATCCATGCCTTAATGAAATGTTACTTAAAAGAAAATATTCTTATACAAGGCTTATTAATTAACTCATCCTATTTAAAGAGCTTGACTCTGACTGCTAAGAATAAAATTTGTTTTCATATGAGTGAAATTTCCATCCAAATTTAAATCTATCTTTAAATAACTTTAAAACAGAATAAAAATTGGGACAAAAACCATCTTGCAAGAATCTATAAACTATCTGTTGTATGCCTTAAGAAGGGGGAGTTTCTAAACTTTATCCCTCCAACTCTAGTAAAATAGGCTCCAGATGTCTTTTCTTTGAAAATTATAGTCTAGTAAATAGTTTGAGTAAATTTTCTAGTTCAGGGCTTAGTTTAGGGGCTCAATTATTTCATCTAGACCAATCTCAAAAGCTATATCCTGTGCCAGAAAAATGAAAAGTCCATTTCTAAGATCTCATCATAAAGTTATTAACCATAAGACCATTTCCCTAGCACTATGCATTTTTGAAATGAGACCAAAACTTTATAATATGATATTGCCCTTTCAGTATCCCCCCTACTTTCACATCACTGGGGTATACAGATGCAAAGATTTGGTTTTAGTGGATTCAACCTTCTTGCTATCTTTAGTTTACCCTTATTCAGTTTGAAAGCAACAGTTGCCCCTTCTCCCGCAAAGCTTTGAAATCTTGTAGTTGGACAAGAATAGAAAACACTATAAATTTTTGAAAACCTTATAAACAAAATCAAAATGTAGAGTGGTATAGAGTTAATCATGGAAACCAGAATGAAACAGCCTTTTGGAGAGCAGAAAAAAGACCTACTGGTGACTAAGCTGGCTTCAGGTGCAGGCCCCCAACCCAAGGGGAATTTCATGATTTACAGACTTTTGACACCTCCAGACAGACAGGAAGCCAATGAATCATATTGAAGTGTGTATTTCAGGACTGGCTGACTGTACCTTAAGCAGCTTGAAGTATTCAAAAGCCAATATAAGCAGAAATTTGGGGCTTAGTGTTGACTTTCTATGTTCAGTGGCATAGCTAATTTTCAGCATTCCCAGATAAAGAAAAATCTCCAGGGCAAAGTTTTCCATGTATGACTTTGTTACCAACGTCATTCAAATTTTGTTTTGTATTCAACATGGAGTGGAGCTTGTTGTTACTTTAATAACATATTTCTTATTATTTCACTTTGTTAAAAAAAAAAAAAGAAAAAGAAAAAATTGTGCAACCCAACCAGCCTGCTCCTGAAAGGTGGCATGAATCCACCTACAATTACAAATGAAATCATATTTTCCAATTGACCCAATTTATACTTTCAAATATGATGTTTTCATTTATGATTGACTTTTAATTGGCTGTGAATTCTAGCATGTTAAATTCCTCTAGCTTCACTGCCCAGTTTATGTTATTATCTTGAGAACATTAAATGTAGCAAAATGTTATACCTTGTTGGAACTAAGAATTCACATAAGTCTAGGGGGATTAAAAAGGGTTGCCTGTTGAAGTTCATCCAGCGAGTTAGCAGCAAAAATGAATTTATAACTTGTTCTGCTATGCTCCAGCACCAACATATTCCTGCCATCCTACAATTCTAGGAAAATTAATTTAAAGAAAGCCTATGGTGAGTTTTTTTGTAAAGGATACCAACAATAGTAATAATATAACAATAGTAATAACACTACATCTTAATTTTGAGGCTGTTACATAATTTCATTGGGTGGTATATTTTAAAAAGTTAAAACTTTGGCAAAAGGACCTCAGTGCTGCAGTTTCCTGGTTGTGCAAGCTCTGATACATCAGTTATCAACAGCCGTCTCAGAGATGGTGCCATGTGTCAGACACTGTACTGGGAGTGTAATGGATACTGTTTTAATTCCTTCTAACTGTATTAAAACACAGGAATTAGAACTTGCATTTCACAGTGAACTAAAACTGAGGCTCAGAAATAGTGTACGTCAAGATGCCCAAAAGTTCCAGACACATGGAAGACGTTCAGCAACAGTTGCTCTTTTAACTTTCTTCTTCCTCCCTCCTCCCCTCCCTCCTTCTCTCTCTCTCCTGCTACATCAGACCTCTAGGACAGGCCACTTTCATCTGTGTTTTCCTGAGAGAAAACAGACTCTTAGAGGTTAAGTGATTTGCTAAATTTAAAGAGTAGGTTAATGGCATAGTTAGCTCAAGTCTGCCTCAGGGAAGAATGATACCCAAATCTTCAAGTGAATATTACTGGTACTTGTCAACAGTAATGAGATGCTGGGTTGAGTTAAGTGTAATTAATGAGTGCTAGAAAGTTAAAAATGTATTTTAGTTTTGAATAGGGTTTAAAGTTTTCTAGAAGAACATTCTTGGGGGGTAAAACACTTATTTACATTTAATGTCGATATGTTTTATTAAAGTGATATGCATTTAAAGGTCCAAAACAATGAAATCTAATTCATCTTTGGAGCCTGAACTCATTGTTATATGAGAATATGGAAATTTTTTGCATTCAAAACATGTAGCTATTAAGTATCTATTGTGTGCCATGATCTACACTGGCTGCTAGGTATGCTGTGAATCAGACAGTCTCTACTGTTATAGAATCTGCGGTCTATTGCATGTTTCTACAAATGTCCTGTTAACTGGCTAATCTGTATAAAAGGTTTGAAATGTGATAAATAGTGCCTAAAGTCTTTTAGCTAATAATTTATGTAACTAAAAATTACTCTGTTCACTAGAGGCAGTTAGCAAAACAGCAATTATTATTTGAGTTGTGCCAGCTTACACTGTTTTGTACTGAATTCTGATATAAGTTTTCCAGCTCTCAAAGGCCACCTGACGTGTGTGATGATGTCAGTTAAAATAACAAGCCATTAGAACAGGATGACGATAACCTAAGCTTTTACATTTAATGATGTTTTAATATACTATTCACTCACTCTAAGGTATTCGACCTATCGCCAACATACTTATTCTCTCTATAAAGGTTATTTACTTTGTAGGTAGTCCACAGCCTATTTTGAAAAAATTTCCAAGTGACTTTTTCCTCTTCTTTCTAACACGTGATCACCTGATTAAAATGTCAGAGAAAAACCTGAAGTAAGAAAACCTAGATTTGCATCTTTATTCTGTTCCTAGCTCGTCCTATATTTCCTCTGGATCTGTTTTATTTATTCTGTAAAAATGAAAGGGTATAACTACATGAACCCAAAGATCCTTCCCAATTCTCAAATTCTGGAATTATCTTTGGCCTCCTTCACTTAGGTACAATTGATATGCATCTAGGAAACCAAACCAAATTTAAACTTAGCCTAAGAAAAATATGGGAGATTAGAATGCTGTTAACAACTACATCTCTGTCTTTGAACTGCTGTGGCATTTACAATTTACAACACATAATTTTTAACATATTGTTATTCTAAATTATTTTTTGTTTCTTTATTCATTTTCTTTCTCAGTAATACTGTACATGCTTTCATTATGTTGGTCTTAAAAGCATAACCAATGTACTGTATTACCCATTCTACCTTGTTCTGGGTCCATAAAGATATACACGTAAGAGTGAATTTCTTCTCTGTTAATTCATTTAAGGACATTTATTTGGGGAAATTGCTGTTTTCAACTTGACTCTGACTCCCTGATTTTATTTCCATTTTTAACAAGCTTATATTCAAAGTAGGAGTTCAATTGTAGCACTAATATCATTAAAGCTAGTAAATCTGAAAGCTGAAGACTAAATTAATATGGTAATTCATGTTATTGACTCATTAATATATTATATGGAGTATTTTAATTTATTTTTAGTATGTTATGCATCTATTCATTTATATGTTCATATATAGATATAAACATATATGCATATGTATATGTAACTATAAATATATATGTATGTATGGGGGTGTGTGTGTTTTTCCCTGCTTAAAAGGGTGCCAATTTAAGAACATACTATTTCAATGCCAGAGAAAAGTTAATGTTGTTTTGAAAAGTTAGCAGTTTGGTCCTATGGTATAATTGGATGCAACATAAGGCTAAGTGTATCATTATTACAACTTATGCATGTGTATTGATCTGGTGTCTTTTAAAAAGGTATGGTGTGGAGCCTCCTGGTTTGATAAAGTTGGAAAAAGAAATTGAACAAGAAGAAACACTCTCTGCCCCTTCTCCTTCACCTTCGCCTTCATCAAAGTCTTCTGGAAAAAAGAGTACGGGAAACTTACTGGATGATGCAGTAAGTAAAATTGGTCAAGTTTCTTATCAACACTTGGTCTTTTTTGAACTTCAAAACTCATTCTGTACAATCTTCGATCAGTCTAACCTTTAACTATTCCAATGTTATTGAAATTTATTTTAAAATCCTATGAGGGAGGCTTCCCAGGTGGCGCAGTGATTGAGAGTCCCTCTGCCGATGCAGGGGACACAGGTTCGTGCCCTGGTCCGGGAAGATCCCACATGCCGCGGAGCGGCTGGGCCCGTGAGCCATGGCCGCTGAGCCTGAGCGTCTGGAGCCTGTGCTCTGCAATGGGAGAGGCCACAACAGTGAGAGGCCCGCGTACTGCAAAAAAAAAAAAAAAATCCTATGAGGAAGTTTATAGTCCTGCAATTCATTTTGAGATTCAAAACTGAGCCACTTATTTAAAATAAAGCGTCACTTAATTCTGCTGAGTAGTATCTAAAATTTTAGGATAAGTCATCCTCCTGAAAATTGTCTTTGAAAACACTTAAGCCTTGATACTATTGGTTCCTGTTTCCTTATTCACTGATAAGAAGCCTGAGGCATGGGACTTGAGGATCTTTAAAGAAGGAAAAGCAAAATACCATGGAGAAGATAACTGCCCTTTACTGACTGCCTGCTATGGGCCGGGTTCTGCCAGTATTCTTCAAGTGCTCTTGTTATCTTTAGGGCAGGTTTCTTATTGAGGAACCTGAGACTTGAAGTTGAAATACCTGCTGAGAGGAAGAGAGGAGCTTAGATTCCAACCTAATTTTGTCTAACTCTCTGAGGTCACCAACCCTCAGAGTTCTTGAGACACCATCTTTGGCAGATTAGGAAATATTTTCATTATACCCTCGTAATTACAGAAAACAGATTCTGGGTGTAACAGTAAACAGGATGAAATAAAATTCTCTGGCTACTTCTGTTGTGTCTTAAGTAGTGTGTCATGTGTGTGCATTTACTTCCCAGCACATATGTTTTGAGCGTAAATGTCAAAAACCTATGGGTTTTATAAAAAATGAAAACCTCGGGGATGTCAGACTGAAGTATGTCTCACATACACAAGGAGAGTTCTTAGAGACTAGCACCAACCATAATGCCAGTTATAAGGAATAGGCAGGATTGAAAAGGACAGCTAGCCTGTAGCTGAGAGTTTCCCTCCCAAGGGTCTGAGCTGAAAAGAGCAGGGGAAATGGCTGATTGGTGCTGTAGGATGCAGAAAGAAAGATTCCCCCATCTTTTCTTTCTTCCATGTGACACTATAACCTATATTGCAGATTTAAATGAGCAGAAATATAACAATTTGTCTGACCGATTGAGAACTCCTAGTTCTGCTAAGGGTAGCACACATAAACTTAGCCCATCAAGGTATCTTATCCAATACCAGTTTAATTTAGTTTTCCTTTGTTCAATCCACTCAGAAATGAAAGGATAGGCAGGGCATTTTAATAATACACCTAAAAGGACTTTAAAATCACAGGAATGTTCTTAATGATCAGCCACATGTCTTGAATCCTGCTGTTTCATTTTTATTTTGTAAGGTAATTGAATAACATTGTACTAATAGTAGATAATGGCACATTATTTATATATTGATGAGAACAATTTTTTCTTCTCTCTCAATTATACTTTTTTGATTAGACTTACTTTAGAGTAAGATCTTCCTTTTAGTCTTTCTCTCATAAAAGTGTTTTTCTGGGGTTACTATGCTTGATCTTAGGCCTTTTCCTCTCAGCACTTACCTCCATTCACTTCCTTTAATGCATTAGAGTCAGAGGTCTGACCCTTAACCTCCTAATGAATGAATTACTGAATCAAATGAATTTCTTAGTCCTCAAATTATGAGACCACTTTCTGGTGTTTGACACTGTTGAGCACTCTGTTCTTGAAATTCTTCTCCATGAACTTTATTGCTACCAGAATGGTCAACCTAAACACAACTCAGAATCGATTAAAATTGTATAAGGACTCTATAATATCCAGGGTAAAGCCCAGACTCAGGTATGTGTCACATAAGCCCTCCATGTTCTGGCCCATTTTGTCTTTCCCAGACTTTTTTGCCCTATGGATTCATTCTTGCATTCTGATGTATCTGTTGTAAACCTATACTCTAATCCCAAACTCCCAAGGATTTTTTATACCCTGTGTTTTTCCTCACTTGGCTTCCTCACACTGCTCATCTTTGAAATCTACTTTTAGACACCTTTTCATCTTCTAAAATTCAGGTTGTGTGGCCTTCTATAGAAAGCTTTTCTTGGCATCTCTCATCCCAGGTAAAATTGACAAATTTGTCCTTGGTACCTCAAGTTCTTTTATATATTTAATGAAGTGTTTACCTTATTGGGCATAAATACCTATTCTTCTCTAGGTATGGTCCTTGCTCTCAAAGACAAGGACCAAATTTTATTCAGCTAGATCTAGTACCATGCTTATTGGATAAATTATTAATGTGGGTAATCAAAGTTTAGAAAAGACTCTCCCTTTTTCTATTTATCTGGAATGGCCATGTGCTCTGGAAATACGTGCACTTCTCAGCTCTGCTGTAGCTTTGCAGAGTGAGGAGATGTTGCCCCTTGAAACCATTTCCATGAGCCTGGGAAGAGTAGTTAGAATGGTTCCCTTTCTTCACCAGCTTGTCTCACATGTGGCCATCCCTCATCCTTGAGAAGGGGAGAAGAAGGACAGGAGGGAGAAGGTGGTGAAACAACTATGAAAGGGATTTTGGAAAAGTTTTACCTATACTCCAGTTCAGAAGAGGTAGATGAGATAGGGACTCTCTTCAAAATGGCAAGACTGTCGCTCTGTGGTTGTTCTTCCCTACTCCAAGTTCTGTTCTCTTAGCTGGAAACAATGAAGGGGGTTTCAGAGAAACTTTAAAGTTTGTCAGGGTTTGGGAACATAACCATCTGTATAGTCAAGGGGTTTTCATTGAATGTAGGAAATGTTCTAAGCATATATTTCTATACTGTTGCCAGCTAGAATACTATGTTCACAGTCTTCAAACTAGCATTTCTCATGCTAGTCTGAATGTTTAATCAAACATTCATACCACCAGATGACCCGTGGAAAAAGAATTCCATGCTTAGGTTAGTTTGAGAAAAACAGCTTACTATAGTCCCTACCTAGAGTTTGGCAATGCATTCTGGCATATCAAAGGCACTAGTGAGTTACATAATAAGATCTTGTTTAACCTGGAATTTTCCATGCTTATTTGGCCACAGAAGCCTCTTACAGTCTTCTTCATTCCACATTGGGGAAATTGCATTGAAATATTTGCATTCTGTTTAAGTGATAGTTTTTCATTGAGTGTTTTATTTCAGGGACAGTGGAACAGAGAGAAAAAACGTATGAACCTCACTAATGGCTTAAATCAGAGCTTCATATGTCAGATATAAAAAGGAAATAGTTCCTATGGCAACTGCTTCACTGCATATGAGGCATATATAGCCATTGGGGAGTTGAAGTTCATATACACCAACATGTTCTTTAGAATAGGGATATAAAATATTGCTTGCAAAGTTCCTGTGTTTAGTTAATACTATTGGCTATTTCTACTCTGGCAAAGTTATTATTTACATCAAAAAAAAAAAAGAGGAAAAAAAAGAAGGAGAATAAAGAAGGGGAGTAAAAAAAAAAAAAGGAGAAAAGAGTAAAGAAAAAAGAAAGAGACGCAGACCTGTGCTAAGATGTCATATTCCAGTGAACAGTTTCAATGACTGCCAGTTTTGAAACTTTCAATGTGTCCTCACATTTCTTTGTTTGCTACTTAGGAGAATTGTGGAAAATTGAAAAACAAAATAGGTGACCTTTTATGTGGATAATACATCCCAACTTCTTTAATCAAGCCAGACATCGTAAGAGAAACACAGTGGAGTCCATTCGAATTAATTTATTCCCCTGATGTCCTGATAGAGTGATTCGGCTGTGATAAAATGATGGGGTCAGGTTTAGTGCCCTCGTGTTGAGCCTGTTCCCACACAATGAGTTGAATACAGTTCTAAGAAGCCATTCTTACTTTCTTCCTCTTCTCCATCAACTTCCTCAGTCTGGGGATGAGAGATAGTATAATTCTGAGTAATCAGGCTCCTCTTGAAATCCCATTTCAACAAAAGCTGGCTGGGTTCCTGGCCAAAACCAGAACACCTGCCAGACTGACTTACCCCAAGGTAATGTAAGAAGCAAGATGTCATCAGTCACTGTTTACTTAACTCCCCACAGCCTGGCCTTGTCTCTTCCATTTCTGCTTCCAGCTCTCACACAGCCACACAAAAGCCCTTGATCTTAAAAAGCAAGTATATTTTCAAAGCTTAGGAAGGCATTAGAGAAGGACAGGCCACTTGAGAAAGTGTTTCTTGTATTTTATTTCATTTGGTACCAATAGTTTCTGTATTTTGTCTAAAAACACTTCAAGATGGAAATACGTTCCATCCATACTTGTGATTGTCATTTCTTAGCAGAGGAACCACTTGAACACCAATTTACTGTTTGCTCAGTTACTGCATCGTGGTAAAGCTGTGCCAGGCATGACTCTCCTAAAGTCTGGGCCATGTGCTTTTATGTTGCTGACTGTTGGATTTTTTTTCAGGGTGGCCAAAGTCCTTCTCCCTCCATCCCTCCCTCCCTCCTTTCCTTCTTTTCTCATGGAATTATTGTGGTGCTAAGGAAAACTGTACTGCTTCTAGCAATAGTATGCAATAAGCACAATTTATATATATGTATATATATATATATACACACATTTATATTTTTTTAGCATTTATTTTTTTTAACATCTTTATTGGAGTATAATTGCTTTACAATGGTATGGTAGTTTCTGCTGTATAACAAAGTGAATCAGCTATACATATACATATATCCCCATATCTCCTCACATTTATATTTTTAAAACATGTCTATAAATACATATTGAAGGAGATACACATAGAGGAACACTTACAACACTTAAGACAGCACACATTCATTGGTCCTGTGACCTCACCCCCACCCCAGAATGTGGGTCTGCATTATAGAAGGGAATCCCTAGGGGTAGGATTCTATTAATACTGGGGGAGTGGGTGGATATATCTATGGCCCAAGTATCATATGGTATGAGAAATTCAGAACTCAAAGACATGGGCCTAATCACTCACATAACGATGTTAGACAGTTCCCTCACTGTTTGAATGAAAGCCATCTCTAAGATTCTTTGAATCCAGGCTTAATCTGTCACACTAATTTCCTCCTGCGTCCTTTTTAGGTCCCTGTGCTTATTTATCCATTTATTATTTATTTATTTATCCAAACTTATCTCAATATAAGTTTTGCTTCAGGATTCCCCCACTCTTTCTAGCTTTCCCCTCTAGTGTCTTATGCTTCCATACTTTCTGGAACCTTGCTTATTCTAGGGAAACCGAGATGCTTAAGTCCTTTACTCCAACAGGCAAGTGAGTTCCTGTGTGACTCTTCCCACAGTTTTTCTTAGTGGAAGACTGATTGAAGTCAGACCTTGAATTATTTGATGAAATGATTGAATTGCTTTGATGACAAAACTCTAGGAATCGTATCTTTGTGGAAGCAAGAATTTGGGTGAGGGGTGTCCAAGCCAATCCCTTCAGAATTTAAATTTGTTCCGCCTAGCTTCTCAAATGTAGGCTGTACATTATTTAGATCTGTCTTCTATGGAAACTTTGACTAAAAACACAACCTATTATTCTTTTGGGTTTTTGGTTGGTTGGTTAGTTGAAGAGAGGACAGTTATGAGACACAGCATGGCAGGTTCCCAACCAAGGAAAACATAAATAAATAAACCTTATTCCTAAAATCAAGGACTATACATTGTCTTTAATAGTCACAACTGTCTATAAGCATTATGCACTTATCATTTAGTGTATGTGTTTGGTAAAGAGTACAGAGATAGATAAAATAGGGAAAATCTGATATTCGGACATGGATTCTATAAAATACATACAAATTGTAAGATGCTGCTACAGAAATAGGTTTTGGCAGGTGGGAATTACTGAGGAGTGAATTGCTGGATTAGTCTGGATGAATTAGAGACGACTCCTTAAAGAAAGTCTCAGGATTCAAAATAAGGTTAAATAGTCTCATTTTTAAATAATAATAATTTTAAAATTCTCATTTATTTTGAAAATGAGTAAAATTAATATTAAAGTTATGATGAGGAAACATATAGACTATGTCTATATGTTTCCTCATCATAATAGACTATGTTAATGTGCCTTGTATTCTAGTTCTCAATATATTTATCTTGACAATCCAATGTACATGATCTTTGCAATCCTCTAAACGTGAGAACCCAGCTCGTCATCCCTACACTGCCAGCTGATTTGCTTGTGATTATCCTCCAGCATCATTATCATTGTCGTCATCCAGCTTATGCCTTAGTGCAGCTATTGACCTTCACAGAGTGCCTTCAGGGCCTGACCTTTACATAGTTAAGATTTAATGTGATATGTCTATGCTCACATCGTGTCCATAGTCTGATATAGAGCAAATTTAAAAGCATTAATGGTTCAGGGGCCTTTGAACCCATGGAACAAATTAATCTAAAGGCAACCTGATTAAGGAGAATGAACTTGCCTGCTCTTCTATTTCAGGTGAAACGGATTTCTGAAGATCCTCCTTGCAAATGCCCGAGCAAGTTCTGTGTGGAGAGGCTCTCGCAAGGAAGATACCGAGTGGGAGAGAAGATCCTCTTCATTAGGGTAAAGTTTTACTTTTCACTTGACAGCTTGTCCTTTCAGAGCATATACAGGACTTAAGTTGCAGGTTACAGGGAAAATATGACCAGTAACTCAGCAGGAACTTCCCTTATGGTGCTTACGATTGGATTTGAAGACATGAGGTATGAAAATTTTTTATTATCATACATAATTATCACTGAGAGCTAAATAAATAGAACTTTATCTTTTTGTATGTATACACAAACGTATACCCCAAACAGGTCATAGAAATCAAATAGAATGAGGAAAAGAAGAGAAAACAAATTCCTTTTTTGTCTATGCATTTAGTTTCAAAGGAAGAAAATCCACCTCAATGGGTAATAAAAACAGTATTCTGCCCTGGTTTTCCATATCTCAAGTTTGGGAAATGATTAACCTATAGGTCCTGATAACTTTCAAATTATTTGAACATGACTTTTCAAAAAGTTTGGGTTGTAAACCAGAGTGAGGACAGTCAAAACTCGTTACAACGGCATGGTTAAATGATGACTGCCATTTTTTTTACTGGTTTTCTGGGTTAGAATAAAGAAACATGGGCCTGTGCCAATGAATGATTTGGTGGCCTCTGTCCATTTTACAATCATCCTAATGAAAAATCTGACTAGATGTCATGAACAATTCTTGACTGTAATTATTGGCTCAATAAAGTAGCATTTTAGGCTGTGATCTGTTTTGTTAATAATCAAGAGAAGTTAATCTCTCAAATTACATTTGCTGCTTTTCCTGAGACCAAGAATTCTTCTTTTCAAAAATAAGAAAGTGAAAAATAAAGCACTGATATACTCCTAGAAATCTGCAATTAATAAGTATGAGTCCTTCTATCTTATTTTTAGTCATTTCCTAAAGAATAGAGGTTATGATTCTGAGAAGCTTGTCTTGTCTTGTCATTTGAATAAGTTAAAATATTTTCCTTTTTATTTTATTTTGTAGAGCTGAATAATTTGGATGTGTACATCTAATACAATCAATGAACATTCTTAACATACTCAAATCAGTGATGACCCAGTAGCAATTTTTTCCAGTGTAAAGTTTTCTTTTTAATGACCACTTTTGACTGAAAGTTATTTGTACGACAATTTTTTAAGGCTCTACAAGATGTAATTTAAAGAAAAGTTTAATTATAATTAGCCTTCAAAAATAATGTCAATCATTTTGTATTTTAATCTAACATTAGGTCAGTGTTTATTGATCTAACAAAAATGTCCAGGTAATAATTGCTATTTTGCTTTGGAAAGGCAATGAAAGGGATATAATGATATGTTATTATTATTAGGGGCTTGAGAACCAGTTTAGGAGATTGGCCTCCCTAGAGTACACAATTGGCCCAGTCATCACTTATTGTTCTTTGTTACAAGGATAACATGTTTATTTTAGCCAACCAGCCTGCTTTTGCTTTAACACATTAGTAAATGGTGATTTAGTAGTACCTCCACAGATGTGTTTAAATTTTACTAAGTTGGCCTTTCTCAACTGAAGCTCAGGCTTCTTGAGACTATTAAGTCCTGAAGCTTAGAATCAAAACATAGGGTTTTATTTATTTAAACAATTATTCTTTTTTATAATGAAAGTGTTGACAAAACACATGATTAATGAATTAGATTTTTCCCTCTAATGTAACCTAATATCTTTAGGCAAAATATATATATATTACATACATTTATTTGTATCTGGTCTTCCATATTTAGTCAACTCTCAAAGAATTTGATGTCTATATTTGTGAATAACATAAGTGTATCATATTTAACATTTAAAATATTTTTTGATGTTCCATTTTTCTTTTCAGTAAATCGTTTCCTTTTGGTGAAACCTATGCATGTATTGTTTGTAAAGGAATTGAGACTCACTTTACTGAAGAAAATTGCATCAAGTGATAGCATTTGAATTTAATATCAGTTACCACAGTAGAACATAATGTGCAGTTTCATGCTTCTATAGTTCCAGGAGAGCCTGCAGTAAGAGAACTAACTGTAATGTGGTTATTCACTGATTGGCCCAGCAAGTTATAGCATCATGTTGCTATGATAGATGTTTTAAGATAGTGTTTTAGTGAATTTTAGTCATTCACTTTTTCTCATTTTGCTCCATCCACATATAATTTGTACTTTTTTTTTTTCTTTTTTTGGTGGAAACTTCCCCACTTGGTGGAGAGGCCATACCTTTATTTTACATTTGTGTAACCAAAGGGCCCATTCAGTCATTTCCCCCAACAAAGGGCTAAAGATCTCAGAGGAGCATGACCTTGCCTGTGGAATAACAACACTTTCTTTTATTGTTCTCCTTTGGTTCTTTTTTTAAACCCTCCTACCTTCTTGTAACCTCATCAGTTTTTTTTTTGTTTTTTTTTTTAACCTCATCAGTTTTGAGTGAAGCAACCATTCTAATTACCTCTTCTCCAAAGCCACAGCCTTAGTTCAGGCCCCATCAGCTTTTCTTTTTTATTTTATTTATTTTATTTTTTTATGTACTTAGTGCCACTGAACTGTAAAGTTACATATGGTTAAACTAGTGTGTTTTATATTATGTGACTTTTACCACAATAAAAAAATTTTTTTTTAATTTGTACTATTTTTTACAGATTTCATTTTAAAATTGACCCTTTTGTTTTGTTTTGTTTTATGTTTTGTTTTTTTTTTTTTTGCTGTACGCGGGCCTCTCACTGTTGTGGCCTCTCCCGTTGCAGAGCACAGGCTCCGGACGCGCAGGCTCAGCGGCCATGGCTCACGGGCCCAGCCGCTCCGCGGCACGTGGGACCCTCCCAGACCGGGGCACAAACCCGTGTCCCCTGCATCGGCAGGCGGACTCTCAACCACTGCGCCACCAGGGAAGCCCTGACCCATTTTTTTAAAATCTTAATTTTTTAAAAAGAAAGAATCTATTACTGCCTAAATTGCAAAAGGAACTACTTGTCAAAAAAGGAAAATATCCATTAATATATTTTCATTTCAATTCTTATCTTTTGGCTTGTCAGGGGTCCATTTCTACCCTGATGGAGTAAAGGGATTCTACCAAAACTTTTCTTGTATCTGGTTATCCCTAAAGACTTTTTACCTCTCATTCCCTGGAGTTCAGGAATTGAAATTTCACAGGCAGGCCATATGCACATTTCAACACATATTTTTCCCTATTTCTTTCCCTGCACTGAATGGATGAACTAGAAATGTCTCATTGATGTGTGCGCACTTTGGCCAGTACTTTTGGATTTGTGGCAGGGGCTATATTTAATTGATTGTCGTTCTGCACTAACACATTATTAAGGAGTTGGCAGTTATTAGTCAAAAAAAACTCAGAGGTATTGATTTTCAAATGATAGATGGTTGTTGCCGCTAATATCTTAACTTTAAGCTTCTTTGAACACCCGAATTAAGTAGAGAGTGCCTTTGGTCAAATTCTCAGACACACTAGGGGAATGATTGCCTCATGGTATCTGTGTTGCTGTTCTGGGTTTCTTAAGTTTGCATTTTTAACATTGGCGTATTTTAAACTTTGTCCTCTTTGCTAAGGCTTCCAAATATAGTCATATTTACGACATAGTACATAGTAAGTGGATACATTTATGCATATTATTTCATAACATGAAATATGTATGGTATCTTAGCATCTGTCTCTAGTTTTCTGTCCGTCCTGAGAGCAGCCATGTCTTCCTGTGGTCATAATGAACCTATCCATGCAAAAAAACCAATTTAGGTTCCTTTCAAGCTATTAAGAACGTTGACTTACTTTTAGTTAAAGAGAACACACTAGTTTGCATTTTACCAAGGTTTATATATATATATAAATGGGATTCTACAGTATACACTCTATTTTCTGGCTTTTTTTCACTCAGCATAATTATTTTAAGATTCATCACTGTTGTTGCCTGTGTTAATAATTTATGGTTATTGCTAAGTAGCATTCCATTATATGGATACACTAACATGTGTCCATTCCTTCACTTATATCAATAAGACATTTGGGTTGTTTCCAGTTAGAGATTATTACGAATAGAGCTGCTATGAGCATTTATGTATAAATCTTTGTATGGACATATGCTTTAATTTCTGTTGGATAAATACCTGGGAATGCAAAGCCTGATTTGTATGGCAGGTTTATTTTTAACATTATAATAAATTGCTTGCTGTTTAAAAAAAATAAAATAAAGAGAGCACAATCACCAAAAAACACTGACATAGAAAACACTATCCCTTAGAAAGTCATAAATACATGATTCTATTAATAAGTCTCTATCTAACACAATTACTCCTGATTTACTCTTCTTAACGTGAGCCAGAGTTAACAATTTTATGTCTAACCAAATTCCAAAGTTTGTTGACAACACCCAATGACTTGACTTATGTATGGTTTTATGGTTATCATATATATGAACACATTTTCTCATTATGCATTCAAATCAACACAATAACAACACAAAAGAATGAAAAAATTAAGAATGTGTGCAGATTACAGAGAAAGAGTGCAGAAGACATTTCTGCAGATGATATCTTTGCTAAGCATATGTTTTATCTGTGGGTTTCTAGAAACCAATGTATAAATAGATACTTTGCATACATGGCTATCTAATGTTACTTATGTAGATGCATCTATATTCTCATGTAGACATGTTTGTTTATATGCACAGGTCTCCATTTAAAGGTGAAGGAGTAATCTCAATATAAAGAATATATATAATATATATATTATATATAATATAAAGAATCCTTTAGTACAAGGGGAAACCTCCAAGGTTTCTGACAGTGGCTTTTAGGCAAATATGCTAATCATCCCCTGCTAAAGTGGGAATTCTCTTGTTTCTAGTTTATCAAACACAATTTCTCATAGCCAGATTTTTGCCCTGCACCTTGCAATGAACAACACTTCTTTTGAACTATCTGGTGGACAAAGCTAAATGCAGCTAATTTCTAACTGTGTGGTACAGATACAGATTTACTCTCTTCCAAGGTTTAAATATAACAGCTATTTTTCACTGACTTTTGAGTGATGATAAAACCTCCTTGCTGATGTCTGTAGTAACAGAGATTTAGATATTACTATTTAGCCATGCTGTGTATCTTTGAAATGTAAATAGATGAATCTCAGCCTAATGTTATGATTTTGAGGAGGAGAGAAGTAAGAATTTTCCTTTGTTCTTTTGTTCGTTCAGTTAGTTGGTATCTACCCGGGCTTCAAGTATTGAGAAGTCACTTGACAATATAAAGCTGAATAAGCTTGTAGGAAGGTTTTCAGAAATATGTGTTAGATGCCATGAAAATGTCTATACTATTTGATTTGTCAGCCCCAGTGCAACAATGATAATATTCCATGTAAATAATCTAACAGTAATTTTTAGAAGCGGTTCCCAGAAAAACCTGGGAACTTGTTAGAAATGCAGATTCCTGGGCCTCACCCCAGACCTATTACATCAGAAGCTCTGAGGGTGGGGTCCAGACACCTGTGCTTTAACAAGCCTTCTAGCTGATTCTGATGCATACTAAAGTTTGAAACCACTAATCTAAAAGAAAGAACTAACTATATGAAGGAAGAGATTTGTTGAATCAATATAACAGCACAATTGGAAATCACTTGCATTTTTGATCATGGAAGAATATAACCATTCAGGTACTAGGAATGATCATTTTGAAGACTTCTCTGTATCATTGTGAGAAAAAAACTGAAGATAAAGTGTTAAGTGGAAAAAACCCCAGGCTTTGAAATTGTGTTTACATATAAAAATACCCGTGTAGAAATGATATATAATTATGATTAAGACTTGAAGTGAACAGGAATAATTGAAAATGGTTTTTAATTTTCAGAGGTCATTAAATTATGAGTGATTATTTTTTTCTGTTTTGCATTTATTTCTGATGCTGAAAAATAAGAACTCTTTAAAAGAAGAGAAGTCAGCAACCTGATACAGTTGCAAATGTGAGAATAAATAAAAGGATTTCTAAAAGGTGTCAGATTAATCAGCTGACTGCTCATTTTTCTGGTCCTTTGCCTAAGCTTCCGATCTTCTGGACAAGGGTAAGGAAGTTCATTGGAGACATGGTGTTGTCTAGACCAGGGAGGGCTTTGCATTTTGTTGTGAACTTGTACCATATTTTTCCTGGGATGAACCTCTTACCTTTCCTTGTTGTTCTGTACTATTTTATTTCTCCATTTTGAAAATTCACTCAAGTTGTTTTCCGTTAGCACTAGGAAATGTGTAAACATCTTAATAATGTCTCTTCTCTTTGCAGACCCCATGAGTAAGCCATATGCTTAGTTTTCTCTCTGCTAGTCATTAAGGCTTTAATCATTTGATATCTCTTTCCTTTAAGGCTCAATTTTTAGTGACATGCAATTAATCTAATATTACACAATAAACTGATCTGTGATAATACATGAAATGGGTGTAAATGGCTCTAATGAGTAGAACATCCATGGGGGTAAGATATTTACACTTAACACAGTTGCTCTAGTGTTCTGATAGTAGAAGCATGAGAGCAAGCCTGTGGGCTCACATGTTGTGAAGTAGCTGACTTTTTTGGTGCTACTTGCTTTGGGCACTAATATGATGAATAATTTTTTACTTAATTACAATTTACCACTACCCTAATATTAGCATTGTTCAAAGCGTGTTCCAAGGAATTATAGTTCCAGAAGATGTTCAAAAATATAATTCATAAAGAAGAAGGGTCATAGTAATGGGTTTAAACAGGCTTCTTTAATAACTCTTATTATTGATAATTGACTCAGCCTCTGTCTGAGCAGGTGTGATATATCTCACTTTAACCTCTCATTGCAGTGTGGGAAGCACTGTTGCCATTCCCATTTTACAGCTGAGAAACATAGAGGTTAAGTAACTTCCCAGGTTATAAGGGAATAAGTGATGAAAGTGAGGTTCAAAAGCCTAACTCCTGAATTTACACTCTTTACCACTAAGCAATACTGATTTATTTATCTGGGATTTCTTGGAGGGTTGAATATACTAATGTGATCTATTAATCCCTAGAATGAGATGTATTATGTAGCATTTTCCAAATGTATCTGACTGTAGAAATGGTCCCTCTGCCACCTCTTTTTTTCTTTTCCCCCAGAGCATTATCCTGGGCTAGGGGGTCATGAAAACATACTTTGGGAAAGACATTATCAATCAAATTAATTAAAAAATAATTTGTAACATAGAATTATATGGAAATGAAAGTTTTCTACATTTTCCAGAACTAAAATCCATGTATATCAAAGTACTTCTAAGAAATACTGAATTTATACTCAGTTTCACCTATAAGTTCCATTTGGAAATTATGATTCAAGGAAATGACTGGAAAACTTTAAAGGAAAGGCAGCTAAAATTTTAAAAGTATCATTTGTGCCAGGCATTGTAGCAGGTGCTTTATATACATTGTCTCACTGAATCCTCTACCACTCAGCTGGGAAAATGTTTTTATCCTTTTGTTACAGGTAAAAAGACAAAGACTTAGGTTAAGGTCTCAAGTAAATAGTATGATACACAAAATCTAGGTCCTGTCTCCCAAACCCATAACACACTCCATTCCAAGTAACTTCCCTATGGAATGTCCATTAGATGCAAATTTTTATTCACAAGGTTAGTTAGTCCTCTAAAAATGACTTGCAACTTTTTACAATATGTTTAAGGCTCAGCTGTATAGTAGTGTATTCCTTATATCATTTTTACTTTACATATATTCAGAATACAAAGGGCATTACAATTGCATAATCAGTAGTGCTATGTAATGTAAGGAAAGGAATATAATTTGTTTGCTTGACTGTATTGTGATGGTAATAAAATTATAACAATATTTATTAGGTGTTTACATGTATGTCAGACACTTCAAAATGGCTTATATGGCCTATATAAGAAAATAAGATATATTCTTTTCTGTCTTGATATCTTTTAAGAAGAAGTCAAAAGATTATTTTTTATATTGCCAGTATAGTCTTCTTGAGTCTTCTTACTAATTGTTGATATTTTTAAGTGGATTAATATTATTTCAAGGCATTTTAATAGCAGATTTTCATAGTTGGGTAAAACCATATCAGGTTTCATGCTAACACTCTAAAGGGTCTGGGTATTCTTTTTTCTTCACATTTTAAGAAATCTGACTACTTAAGAAGCCTAAAGAAAAGGCAATGAATAATTTAATTGGAAGTCAGCAAAAGGCTTTGAAATGTTATAGAGTCATTATACTAGTTCTGAATTAAATCATCGCAGATCAATGGAAAAGTCACACACATTGCTGTTGATTCTTTGTAATTACTTCTTTACCATAAAAATTCTTCTGGGTTATATCTGTGTGGTAGAAATCAACTCACTATAACAAGCCAAGCAAGAGAGGTACCAGAGCTCTGTTGCTATAGCAACCCAACCTGGCAATGTCTTCTAGGACTTGCTCTAAGGGAAGGTCCAATGATAGCGAGTAATATTACTTCCTTTTCTGCTCTTATGACACATATTGATTTACTGTGAATAAAAAGTAGCATGGTTCAAATTGCATACCTTTCCTGGTAATGAAAAATGGGCTCTTGTGTAAAAATGCAAAGGAGTTTTAAACTAGTAGCAGGGAGTAAAACTTTCATTTATCTTAGTGGAAACATTGCACAAACAGCCATTACTCAGCAGTTGAATGTTGAAAATTCACTTTTTTTGAATAATAAGGATTTAAATATTTCATCTAATTTAGCAATTTATGGGAGCAGTGATTATGATTTCAAAACTATCTAATGGCTTATATTAATTTCTAGGAAAAAATATGGCTATGTTTGCCTCTGATATATGTAAAATCTCAAAACATTTATAAGTGTTCTAATCCATGATGAGAGAAACATGGCTGTTACTAGCACATGAATATTTCCAGACTTAGTACCTTTCTTTGCCCAACTGCCTCAAAACTGAACACTAATTCAGAAAAAGCAAGCATATTCAAAATTTTAAATATATTCAAATGCTTTAAATTCAGATTTCTTTTTAATAATATCTTTGCTCTATTAAAGACACTCATTTCTTTGTAATTTATTCATGTTCAATAAGGCTGGTCTAATAGGATATAATTTACACTTCGGTAACACATCTCTCAAAGGACTTTGCAAATGTTAATGTCTTCTTAACCTCTTCTTTCGGAGAAAGGCATATATCTTGGATGAATGCAAAATAAACAAAGTGATCAACCACCACTGTAAAAAAAAATCAGCTGATGGGATGTTGCCTTTCTGAGATTCCTTGAGAATGAAAACCTTTAAACATAGAAAAATTTACACTAGACTTTGTCTAAGATTACACCCAACACTACATTTGACACCAAATTTGAAAGCAAGAAAAAATGCAATTTGATATCTCTTACAAGAATGGAAAGAGTAGTGTATCTGGGCCATTTTCCATATTCCTATTTAAGTTAGGGAATTCACTTATTCTCTCCCCGTTGAATTGTTAGGAAGTACATCAAGTGTGAAGAACAATAAATAAATGAGAGCTCAAAACCAAAAATCCTTTTTCCCTGAGAATTTACCATTATTAGCCACTTAGCAATGAGTAGATTTTTTAAATTTTGTGTCTTCCTTTTACCTGAACTGTTAAGCATTTTTATTCATCTCCAACTGAATTAGCAAGGTTTAGCTTGCCTTTAAGTTGTACAATACATGTTTGACTCCATTCCACCTTGAATCATTTTCTTTTGCCAGTACACTGCATCCGGAATAAATGGACAATTTTTTTTCACTAGCCACAAATCAAAATTATTTAAACTTACAGAAGCATTGAAAAATTAAATGGCTTCACTGAGGAAATGCACAGGTCCTATGATCTGCATTCCCAATTTCTGCATTGCTATACCCTTCCTGACATTAAGATAAATTTGTTGCATGTATATACATCTTTTTTTTTTTTTTTGCGGCATGTGGGCCTCCCACTGCTGTGGCCTCTCCCGCGTTGGAGCACAGGCCCCGGAAGCGCAGACTCAATGGCCATGGCTCACGGGCCCAGCCGCTCGGCAGCATGTGGGATTCTCCCGGACCGGGGAACGAACGCACGAACCCTTGTCCCCTGCATCGGCAGGCGGAGTCCCAACCACTGCGCCATCAGGGAAGCCCACATATATATACATCTTATATAGTGGTATATGTATGTGTGTGTATGTACACATGCGCGTGTGTGTAGTGAAAAAGCACAATTTAGGGAGTTAAATAAGTCCAATGATTTGGCATTTTTTTATTTTAAAAGAGATCTCAAGTTGATTTTTCTGTGCCAGAGATTTGAATTCCTTATCAAGAAGTTTGTGAGAAAAATTAATCTTTTATTTTGTCTACATTTCTTTACATATACGATTTAACACTCATGGATTGTTTTCTGTGTGTCAGGTGCTTTTCTAAGTACTTTCCTTGGATTCTTTTATTTAGCCCTCACAACTCTTTGAGATAGGTGCAATTATTATCTCCATTTTAACAATAAGGAAACCAGTATTAGGAAGTTAATTACTTGCCAAATGTCACGCAGCTGTAGGAGTCAAAACCTTTCTTTGAATTCAATATATCTGATTTCAGAGCCCATGATCTTAACTATATGCTATTCATTCTATTTCAGACTATCTAGTCATTTGGCATGTGGTGGTGTGAGTATTGCTGTTCAGCGTTTCAACATCCACTAATGATTGACCTGTACTTAATGTGCAGCTCCTAATTTGCTTATTCCTTTGCTGATGTGGTTTGGTAAAACATGGAATTTAATAGCCAGTCCCTGTTAGAGAGACAGAAGAGAGTACCCAGGAAACAGTCTTATAAAACAATAGCAAACCACCCCCGCCCAAACAATTCAGAAAAACCAGGATAGCTTTCACATTGTTCAACATAGTTATTGATTTTTTTTTCATATATTGACCATACTTGAAAAGTCTTCCCAAAGCAACAATTTATTTGATGAATGAACAAACTAAGGAATATTCTCAATTTACTGCAATTATATATTTCCATTTCCAGTTTGCTTTCATGTTATTAAGATTAAATCCCCTTAATTTGATTATATATGAAAGGATTTTCTGAACATACTGTGGTGGAGTAGGGAGGTGAAATTGCCTTTTGTACCTTTTAATATTTTTATTAAAGGGACTAAATTAGACTTATGACGAAGTATGAACTGAAAATTTGGGGCATGGCAATTAATGCTTTTGAAGCAAGTTTCCTAAAAATAAGTTTTGAGTAATTTTTAAATAACATTTTTTCCTTATCGTGTTACTTGATGGAGGCTAGAGTATTTCTTACCTTTATATGGTTTGTAAAGTACACTTACTTATACATTATGTCATTTTTTTATCACTACTCTTTAAAAAAATCTATGTGATTGTTAATCTACATATCTTATTGATGAGGAAACTGCAGATAATAGAGATTTAAGAACTTTCCCAAGGTAATCCAGCTAATAAGTGGTTGATCCAGGATTAAATCATATTATAATTTTTATATACTAAATTCCATATATTTAAAATGTCACACAATAAAATTTCCCTTTGAAGTTTTAATTTTTATAAATTTTAGCATAAATGAAAACCCTTTGTTTTTCCTTGTTTTTGACTTAAGAAACATTTGCCTGTGTTACATAATAATATGAAATTGTAAAGTTTTTAAGATCTTTCTTTCTTCCTTTTGTAGTCTTCCCAACAAGAACATTTCTTGGTTTACATGTTCTATGCTGGTATAAATGTGAATGATTTTTTAATGGTTGAAATCTGAATGATTTTTTGCAAAAGGGAAAGAAATGGAACAATTATACACAAAGGGTATTGTGTTCTTGAATTATTGATGAGTCTTCTAGCAGCCAGAGAACAAACCTGTGAAATGTCTGTCATTATAAATTGTATGTAATCCTTCCAAGGGCTCAAGTTGCATAAACAGGATTCAGCCAGATTCATTAAGAAACATACTTTGCAACTGTGGCCATCTTGAGTTTGTGCTGAATGTAGTCAAGCGTGGTAGCAATTTTGTCATTACAACAATGACTATAATAAATTAGAGCTCATTTATTTAGTGGTATCTTTTTCATAAAATCAATGAGTTAAATTTCTGCAGACTTGGTCATGTTAGACCTTGCTTTGTCTTTCTCTTCTAATACTTGACATTTTGAATTTCAGTTCCTCAGTAAAAACATGGAATCTTGGTTCTGGACCCAGCAGGTGCCTTCACCACCTAACTGCCAAGACTTTTATTTCAGGAATCTTACTGACTCACGTCAACTTTTCATTCACTGGAATGGTGTGTTCCGCTCTTATTAGTATTAACATTTTCATCTGAAGCTTGGTTGTATGTTGTTTAGGATATATCCTGCCATTTCCCACCATCTTGTTAGAAGCATACTAAGATCTTGAGGAAATCTTTGTGTAGATTTTGGGAGGAACAAGGTATAAGAATTTGGGTTTAATATTGGCCTTAGGATATATACTCAATAGGATAAATACTCAATTTGCTTTACTATAATGAAAATCCTGATGTTACCCAAAAAAATGTTAAATCACAGTGACTTATTTAGAGATATTTGCCCTGTTTCTCTAAAAAGAACATCAGCAAGAAATCACTCTTCTCCTAGCTGCAGCTTTCTCTTATATTCATTTCCTTTTACATACTAGCTTCTCTTGCCAACTTCTAATTCTCCTGCACTATACTCACAACTTGTCCTTCCAGAGCTCTTGGCTATTATGGAGAAATGCCTTCTCTCTAGGCCAGAGGTTTTATAACCTAACTTGTAATACAGCTACATGTTAGGGCACTATAAACTCCATGGAAAAATTATAATTATTTGAGCTATCACCATGTAAAGGGCTTTCTCATTCTCTCTCCTTTTTTTAAAACTAACTCTATAATTTTTGGGGGTTCATTTTCACAGAAACTGACACCTTAGTTAACAGTCTTTAACTTTTACTCCAAACATGGTCACTTGTATTTTTCTTGAAATCCAGCCTCATAGAACATGTGGGGCAGAGATGATTGGATAGTCTCTCTGAGGCCTCACTTGAAGGCAGGTAAAGGGAAGACCTGGGATTTCAAATTCACTTCTGACTTTGGCATTAGGCATAACGTCTCCAGGGATCCCATTCCCTAACTGCGACACCCAGACAAATAGTAACACATTAATTTGTCATCATCCACCAGTGTGTTAGCCATGATAATGTCACCCGGTCTAGGACTCTTTAGATAATCATGGTCTTTAGAAGTCCTGGGCTAACAGAAAAATTATGGAAAGTCATATGGCACACAGAACCTTAGGAGTTTTACTAGCCTGTCTACCTAAGGCTAAGGTAGGCTTCAGCCTTGCACAGAGAGGAACTTTGGACCAAAATGTATATGTCAAAAAATCCCTCTCCCGTGGTGATGTTTACAAAATGTCTTTCTACCTTCTTCTAAGTTCCCTAACAATCTACAACCAACATGACAAGGAGCCAAAGTGTTCTCAGAAGCCAAGAGCGGAGTGTGTCTCATATCCAACCTTGGAAAGCTCATCTATCTCCTGTATTTACTCAACGTCTTATAACAAAGAGAAATCCTCCAATGAGCACTGAAAGAATTCCAAAGAAGCCTGGGTTTTTAAACTGACATCCTGGCACCAAGGATTGAGTAAGGTCTTTCTTCATGTACAGCATCCATAGAACTGGTGGATAACACAATTATATATATCAGCTAGAGGAAAGGTAAAGATGAAATATTCTAAGGATAAAATGGAAGATAGCCTTGAATAATAAGTTACAGACATAATACTATCTAATCATGGGAAGGGAAATGAATGTTTCCCAAGGATAACTTTACTTTGGAACCCTGACGCTTAAGCTGAGAATCTGGGACCTGTCCTTCAATTCTGACTGAAGGACTTTCAACCAATGACCTTTCAGATAAACTAGGCATCTCGCTGTGAGTATGTGACCATTGTGAGATTAGAACACTGCATAAATACCTTTTTAATTACAACAGAAGGAAATGGTAGTGTACCCACGTGTCACAATTTTCTGAGTGGAAATACAATGGTAAGGCCTTGAATAAAAGCAATAGGCCAAGTAAGTGGGGAAGTAAGATCAAGATGGCAGGATATTCCCCTAAAACAGGAAGTTTCATACAGAAAATAAACACTTCATTTACTTAACAATTTTCTCTACAGTTTCATGAAACATTCTCTAGAGCCTGGTATATTTCACCTGTGGAATCGAGACACAGACTTGATGTTTATTTTTGGGGAAAAATTATTTCCTTACATGTATCTCTTATTGTTATAGTAAGAACTCAGAAAGGAACAAGAGACCAAAGGACCCCAGAAAATGGATAGTTCTAAACATTTATGTTTTAAAATGTGAATGACTAACACAGTCTACAATTCTCAGACTATGTATGCTTTAGTTATCACTTAATGTAGATAATTAGGCAATAAAATTTCCCTTGACTATAGGATATGAAGAAATATAGGAATAGTCATTATAACTTGAAAGTAAAGGTTTTCTTGAATCTCATCACAAAAGATCACAGTTTGCATTTTCAGGTAACGTTCGTGTTCCTTTCTGCAGTGGAGACGGAGAACATTTTATGAACTTCATATCTTCTTGTTTCAGTAGGGTCTTCATGGTTGTGACTATGTCTCCACAGCCAAAGCAAAGCAGACGTTTAAGGTAATTACTTAGATAATTTAAGTAATGATTTAGTAATTTAAAAACTTAGGGGAAAACCTCTCCACTTTGCTTTCACTGTGGAGCCTTGGCCTCCCATCAAATGAGGGAAGTTGGGCATCCAAAAGTGAATCTTTTTCCAGTTTTTTATTCTTTTTTTTTTGGTGAGGTATTAAAATGCTGCTTCTCCTTTGGTGTTCCTGTAGCAGTTTGTAAAAATGGCAATCTGGAGCTTATTGAGGATAAGTGGCAGGCAGTAACCTAGTAATTTTTGTCTTTTCTTACTGTAATTCCCATACTCCAGTGTGTTCCTTCATTGAGCTTATTATTTAAATTATTGGAAAGTATAAACCTGAGTTTAGCTTCTGTATGCAATATCGTTTTAGCCTTTGCTTTAAAACATTTAAAATAATACACTGTGGCATAAAAAAGAAACACCATATAATTTCAGAATATTTAATTCTGAAATTATAATTTCATTCTACTCCCATAGCACAAATTGCCCTGTGTGGTTTAACACATGGAACCCCACGGACCTTTGCCAAATTTCTGCTCCTGACACCATATCTAACCTCCAGATATATCAGTAGTACTTTAAATTAACACGTGTGATTTATTACTTCAGTATAAGAAAAGTTACAGGGGATAGGAATGGGCTAGGACTCGAATTTGAGGCCCTGAGGTTTCCAGTGTAGACAGAAACATTAGCTCATTTTTAGTTTTTAAGTATTAATAATTATGATCTAGAAAGAATAGCTTACTTGAGTAAGTCTTGTCTATTTCACATAAACAAATAACTGTTAGAAAAGATCCATTTTGTCAGTTCTTCTTTAAACAGGATGAATATATCTTGAAACTACTTTATGAGAACTAGTTTAGATTTCAGAAGAAGTGTTGTTGAATGCATCTACTTATCCGTAATTTATTTCTGCACTCATTCACCAAATGCACGAGTATGAGGCATGTGCAAAGAACTTTTAGAAATTTCAAGGATATAGTTCCTCTGCAAGCTGTGTTTCCTTATAAAGATCATGCTTAATTATATAAATAATTGGTCACACACTAGTGATAATTCTGACAATGAAGTATAACTTAACCGGTTATCCACATTAGTAATTGACAAGCAGGAGAAGGAGATGAGTTCCTTTAGAAGCACTTCTAAAATCTCCTCACTGAACCTTAAAATGTTATAGAACAACAGAGCACATGACTGTTTTGGGTGGCAGAAAAACACCACACAGAACTTTCTTTGGACCTGTTGAAAGTCGTTGCATAATGACCTGTGAAGCAACTTACTGCTAAATGAATGTGAAACCTAAATCCGTTGCTCTGATCTGACTACAACAGCCTTGACCCCCATCGATCACCAAAATTGACTGAACCACTCTTCCTAGCTGGGTGTGAAGTTTCCCTTTTGACTTTTCAGATGTCACTTGGTTAAAAAGGAAGATGTTGCCTGACAGGTTTTCTTTGTTCAAAGAACATGAATGTCTGTGTTCTTTTCACGACTTAAAATTGCCACACCTCTCTCTGCTTTTCTCTTTTTTAAAAAATTTTTCATACATGTCTTTTAAAAGGGCATGGGTATTGAACTAGACAGTCAGGAATATAGTTATCTGATAACCCTCATCACAGTGCTTCACATTTTAGGGTGGATCTCTATATTTGAAGTTGGTATGATTTCAGTAGGCATCGTGGATTTTATAGGAGAGGTTTGCAATGGAGTTGGCAGGCAGTTAACATCTCCTTTGGGAAGGCTAAAAACGGTGCAGAATTCTCTTCTCTCCTTTTCTTTACCTTCCCTTTTTCCCCTAAGAAGATGAGTAGAGGAAGAGAGCATACTTTGCTAAGTTTTGGGGGTGGGATCCCCATTCTGGTCTCTTGGTTTTCTTTCAAATACAGACATAGAATGACAACAGGGACATTGTCTTAATTGAAGTGAAATGCACTAAAATCAGACTTGCTTCCTGGAGGCATAAGGTGGGATCCCCATTCTGGTCTCTTGGTTTTCTCAAATACAGACATAGAATGACAACAGGGACATTGTCTTAATTGAAGTGAAATGCACTAAAATCAGACTTGCTTCCTGGAGGCATTTCTCAGAGACCCTATGATGCCCAAAGCAAGAGTTTGGAGCTGAGCTTTATCATTTGGTGGGTACAGCCCCTCTTGGGAGTTACCTCTCCTTTCACCCGTGAACGCAGGAGGTTCTGGAAGATCAGTAAGAGCTTCCTAGGCTGTGACGAGCACAGTTGAGAAAGCTTTGCTGTACATTGGACCTGCAGGCTGAAATACCAGAGGCCAGCTGAGGCCAAGCCCCTAGTCCTTCCTCCTCCTGGGGGCTGCAGTCTGCTGCTTGTTGTCTCACTCTGCTCTCACACTATTCCCTGCAGGAATCTCAGCCCCGTGGCCCCTCCAACTTTTGCCAGGGAGGCTTGCCAAGCTATCTTCATTCCCGAGTCTCATCACCCAGTTCTGTTCCCAGTTTTCAGTTCTCCCTGCCTCGTTCAAACCCCTTTCCACAGGTGGGACTTATGCTCTAGTCATCTTTGCTCCTTATACCCAATGCCACACCTCAACCTTAGTTTCTGAAATCTACACCAGCTTCGGATCTGGCCAGGTCTGTATAGGCCTAGAGTTGGGTGCCTGCTTTGGGATTTGTTTGGTTCTCTCTGAAGCAAGATTATCTCTTCTGCCTACTGTTGTTGGCACTTCTGAGATCAATTTTCTTCACTCCCAAGATACCACTTTTTGACCCTCTACCCACAGCAGGTTATAAGAAAGGTGGCAAGCGTCATTTTAACCACTTAGATTACAGCAATGTCCACATAACCAGAGGCTAGTGAGGGAGCTGTTGATGTACTTAAAATGCCTCCACGCAGTGTTTGCTGCCCAGACGTGTCCAGTTAAAAACATTAACACTCCATTTTTATTTTACATGCAACTTCATATTGTTATCTGCAAGCCTACTTACTCTGTTACAAGTATGTCTCCAGAATAACAGGTGTTTTCTCATATTACTATAGGCATTGGAGCTTTTTATTACAAGTGGCTTGCCTTCATCCGTGTTCTGTCTTTGATTTCCTTAAAGTGAAAGGCTTTCAAAACAAGTCTTATGTCCTTGATTAGAATACATTTAGTGTGTCATTTTAAACAGAGCACTTTTTCCATATTTTAATAGAACAATCTCTGTGGTTTTGGTTTTTTTTAAATAGCAAAGCATTTAAAGATTTATCCAAGAGATGCATAGTTAAATTGCTTGGGAGAGCTGGGAGAGTACTTAAAGCTGTCCTTAGTACATTGATTTGAAGAATTTAGATCATGTTGGGGGAGACATCACAGTTAAGTTAGAGCTCTACCTTTCATTAGTCTTTTCAGGTAAAACATTTTTGGGGGTTAGATTTGGGGGTGGAATTCCAAATAAAGTGTTACCTATCATGGGGTTTTTCTATTAATATGGACTTCAGGAATCAGGAAGAGCTATCAGGAGAAAGAATAGTCTGAAATGAGACTAAAATAATAAGTCTAGGTTAGCCAAAAAATAGTAGAAAGGAGAGTGTTTCAATCAGAATCAGAAAAGAAACAGCATGCACAAAGGCTCAGAAGCACCAGAGAAAAAGGGATAGGGAAAAAGATAGAAAGGGAGGAATGGGGGCCAGAGATAGAATGAGACATTATCAAAACTCTTAGAAGTGCAGCCTTCAGAGCAGAGGACAAGGGAGGGAGGGGGTGGAGAGAGGCTTGTAGCAAAGGGGAGACAGGCAGGCAGACGCACAGAGCTAACTCATGAACCATGAGTTCATGAGTATTATGTATTATGTACATAATATTGTATTATGAGAGCTTTAGCTCCTGAAGGCAGTGTGGAGATAAGAATTTTTTGAAGGGGAGAGATGTGAGTAGACTACATTTTAAATTGCTAAGGCTATAGAGTGGAGGATGGATTGAAATGATGTAAAATTGGAGGAATGCCGAGGAATTGAGGAGTGTATGGGTCATGATAGGGGCAGCTCAACCTGGACACCTATCTGATAAAACTTCCAGATATAATACATATTATGATCTACTGGGCAAGGCTCTCTATCTTGGTGTATAGGTTATTTAATGTTGAGACACTGTTACGTTCATCTTTGTCCCTTAAATAGAATATCGAAAAATCGACATGTTGGTGTTGACTTGTTCTGACACATCTGCCTGGCATAGAGGAATTGGCTGGGTTTCAATAGGTCAGACTTTCCACTTGTTAATAAGGAGTTTCTTTGGTGAGAATGTTGCATAGAATAAAGTTGTAAGTTACTCCTAGAAACTAGAAGAGAATGATGGGAAGTGGTGTTTTTATATTTTACAACTGTTGTGTGTGTGTGTGTGTTTTTCTTAAAACCTCTGGGTAATATCAATTGACAAGAGTCAAATAAATTAATTAAAAGGCACAGGCTGGTGCTCCTATCAACAAGTTTTTAGAAATGTGTTACCCTAAACTCTTATTCTCCAAATGTTACCCAGATTCTCAGCTCCAGGCCTGCCTGGTGATTTGGTACATGTTTTGTTTAGCATAGCAGGGCTATAAAAAATACAGTGCTCTGCTCCCAGTAAGACCAGCAGTGAGGCCAAGACATTTTCTATAAAACTGTTTCTTGGGCCAAGAATCCTCCCCAGAGTATTCTTTGGCCATTTACAAATTTCTTTACATGAGTTCATTACATATATACCCAGAAAGCAGTGATTCCAGATGTGCAGCTGAGCTCAGAGCTTTGGGTCCATGTTAACACAATTTACACTCCTCCTGTTAGGTCCCCAAGAGTGGTCAGCAACAGGAATGAAGCATCTATTATGTCCCAGGTACAAATGTCATGGTCAAAGCAGTAAACAAAAAAGTCCCTTTTCAAGTTCTGAGAGTGAGGAGACAGACAAGAGATTCATAGGCCAAGGGTAAGATAGGAAAAAGCCAGATATAAATATTTTAGGCTTTGTGGGCCATACGGTTTCAGTCACAACTACTCAACCCTGTTGTGTTAGCACAAGTGCAGCCTTAGGCAATGTGTAATGAGTAAGCATGACTGTGTTCCAATAAAGTTTTATTTATAAAAGTAGAATGAGGGTCATATTTGTTTTATGGGCTATATTTTGGCGGCCCCTGACATAGGTCAATAAATAAATTAGCTGTTCTCATGTACTAGTAAGAAATGGACCAGAATAGGGTAATGTGGAAGAGATATATGGGGTGTAGCTGCTTTGGCTACAGTGGATGCAAGACCTCTTTGTGATTGCGTTAAATCAATGTCCAAGCGATTAAAGAGCAAGTTGTCAATATCATCTACTTTTCTTTCTCTTAAAAACATACGTGAAGGTAGTAAAGTTAAATTGCAGATTACATATTTATAGGAGGTAGCGACTGTATAGAGCAGGTTGACATGTACATGGACTCAAAAATAACTGCACTGTTGTTGAAGAGAGTTTCAGGTATCTTCTTGTAATGCCCCAGCCTTCATTAATTCATACTTCCTTCGAATTTCCATGACATTTATTAACTGACGATACTCACATAGTATTGAGAAGAAGTGATATTGGTCAGTATGTCTTTTGTATATGCTGCCTTTTGTGTGTGCTGCCCAGAAGTGTATGGACCCTGTTTTATACTAGTTTCTATCCTAGTATAGAATAGGATAGAAATAGGTATCTATCCTATAGGTACCTATAGCTATAGGTACCTATCCTATAGTGTGTTTTGGTGCCCTTACATTGTTGGCACACCATAACTGTGGGTTATCATTTCATGAGGATCAGAAAAGTTAAAAAAAAGAATGCAGCTAGAATTCCAGCAAGAAATGGCTCAGATTGACAATTTGCTTTCATAATGTATCAATGATGGTAAAATACTCACAGAAGAAAAAGGAGAGGTATACTTTGAATCTCAAGTGCGTCTCTGATAAGATCTGTAGGGTCAGTTGTTTTATGTGTAGTAGTTGTTAAATCCTAAGCCATAAAACAAATCAGAGAGTGTACGTTTATCAGTAATACAATGTGACATTTGGCTCACTTGGTTAAAGCATGTGGAGTAATCTGTTAGACAAGAGGCATTACTTCTTGTGTGTAAGGAGATGATCTCAAAGACCCAGTTGGAAAGGGACCCGAGGTTTAATCATACAAGTAAAATAAAATAAGACAAAATAAAAGCTGCCATAAGACAGAGCATGATTTCAACCACAGATTCAGTAATTCACTGGACACACTTCTTGTGTGTAAGGAGATGAATAGGAATCATGGCCTCATATCTCAAAGACCCAGTTGGAAAGGGACCCGAGGTTTAATCATACAAGTAAAATAAAATAAGACAAAATAAAAGCTGCCATAAGACAGAGCATGATTTCAACCACAGATTCAGTAATTCACTGGACAAAAATTTGCTGCATACCTACAATGAGCTGGGCACTGTTCTAGGTACTGATGAATTTAGAGACAGGTGGATCCATGTACATTGGAGTTACCTGGAAAACTTTCCAAGAGAAGGTGGAAATTCTCCAGTGTCTTGAGAAATAAATGTAATTTGAATGTGGCAAGACATTTTTTGGAGAATAATAGGGTAAGTGTGGTTGAAGAACAGGAAGAACTCAAGAGATGTTTGAATAGTGAGTGGGCCAGTTTAGCTGGAGATCATGTAGAGAGTTTAAGGAGAGGATAATGTGAGAAAGGTAGGTTGGGGGCAGCTGTGAAGGGCTTTGAATGTAAGCCAAAACTTTACATTTTAACCTGATGGCAACAGACAACAACTGGAGATGCTGATCAATAGCATGATAAAATGGAAGTTTAAGGCAATTAATCTGGGAGAGACATATATAGACTTATAGACAGGAGCAGGAAGAAACTAAAGGCAATGCAACTAATTAGGAGGCTATTCCAATTGTTCATAGGGTATGACTATTAATTAAAATGGTGGCAGAGAGAGTAGAAAGAAAAAGGATGGACAATGTAAATAGTAGTTTGAAAGTAGATTTGATTGGATATTAATAGAATAGAGGGAAAAGGCAAAGAAGAGGCTAGAATTTTGAAAATGAAGATTTTCTTAAGATACATTATTTTTTCCCAAAAAATTTAAGAGAAGAAACATTGATAGCTGAAAAGGGTCCCTGAGGTCAAGTGATTCTGCCATCAACTTGCTATATAACGTTGATCAAGTTATTTCAAATCTTTGTGAGTTATCTGTAATGAGAATTATGATAATATTCATTTTAAAGGACTGACCATTGTTTCACTCATTCACCAGATACTCTACGAAGTTTTTTCTACCTCCTGAAAATAGAGTAGTGAGTAAGGCAAGGTCACTGCCTTTAAGGAGTAACTTTCTAGAAGAGACAGATCCATTTTAAGTAAGCACATATAACAAAGCAATTTGGAGGTTGGTAAATGTTAGAAGGAAACATGTGATGTAACATAAAGCAGGAGGGGTTATTTTAGGAAAAGCTCTAAGGGATGGCCTCTCCTAGGAGGTGATATCGCAAGTGAGACTTAGATGTTGAGAAAGAGCCAGGCTTGAGAAATTCAGGGAAAACAGTTTAGAGGTGACAGGAGGAACAAGAGCAAAGCTTGGCTTATTTGAGAAGCAGGTAGCAAATTTTTTACCTTACATTTGAACAATTCTGGGAAAATGGGGCCATTCTAGGAGCGCTATCTACGATGGTAGTGGTTGGCTGTTAGTCTGTGGGTGGACATTACAGCAGATTTAAAAGGGATACCTGCCCTCTAGTGTGCTCCATGGATCATTTTAATCCTTGTAATAAGCTTTCCCCAACTCTTCTCAGTACCATGGAGAAAAGGATGTATGCACACATTGGTTCAGTGAAATGCATTAATATTTTCTTACGTAGGAAACAAAAAATTCGGAGAGGCCAGCTTCTGTCAAAGAAGAGAGTTCCATTTGTTTATTTATTTTTGCAAATGAGAAGGACTGGAAACAGAGGGAAACAAACAGTGTTCTGTTGAGGGATGACTTGCATGTTTCAGTTTGGTCTGTTCATTCTTTTATAAACTAGGGCAAAACAATGACCCCATTAAGTGTTATCTTTGCTTACTTCAGTGTTTTTCCTTTTGGGGGAAAAAATCAAACACTAGAATCAGGAAATACTTTGATTGGTGTGGGTTTAAATTCTATCATATCCTCACCCACAAGAAAATTCTGAAAAACAGGCCCTAGAATTTTGTTCTTTATGAACTGTAGTCATTTTTTTTCATTGTTCAGTCCATTCTCATAGTTTAGAAGGTGACAGAGAGACAAAAAGGAATAGAGTGAGAGGTTTTCGACCTTGACTCCCTCTGCACTTAATCTGGTGTCTCCCTTGTTCTGCTCTAACTATATTGACTTCTCCTCTTTCAACACACTATGTTGTTTCCTGCTCAAAGGCCTTTGGAAATACTGTTCCTTTTCCTGGAATGCACCTCCACTCACTGCCCATTGCCTAACATCTCATTTTTAAGTTGTCACTCCTAATGTTTCATCCTCCAACAAACCTTCCTTCCGCACATTGGGCCCCTGATAGACTAGGTTTCTCTGCTAAGAGGTACTGATCCTAAGCACCCTATAACTTCTTCTTCTTTCACTATTAAGGATCTTAGGGGTGTGACTTGTGTTGGAGTTGCTCACTGATTCTCTCAGTACAACATACTCTCCGGTACTTGGTCTTGCATATGAAAGTTGCCTAATAAATATTTGTCAAATGTATTGCACTAAAATAAACAAATATTAAGGCATAACGCAGGATTTTTGAAAGTTGAGGGACTCTGGAAACAAAGCTGTGGAAAAGTAACATCATAAGTTGGCTGTGAGTGACAGAAACAAGAAAAACATCAGTGACTTAAAGAATATAGATGTTTATTTCTCCGTCATGAAAGTCCAGCACTGGTTTCATGACTCTGCTCCTCAAGGTTCTCAGAGACTCGGTGGCTCCAGCTCAACACTCTACCATCACTAGTGGTGGGTCTCAGACACATGGTCCAGGGTGGCTCTGTGTTCCAGGCAGAAACATGGAGGGAAGGATGAAGAAGGGACACTTAAGGAGAGTTCCTGATTCACTTGACTGTTCTGCTTACATCTCATTGGCTATAACTTAGATATGTGGCCATATCTACCTGCATGGGAGACTAGGAAAGTAGCCTTTATTCTAGTCAGGTGTGTGCCCAACTAAGATTTCTACTGCTCTGGAGGAAAGTACGAGGGTCTAGGGATCCACCATGTCTTTCCCAGGAGGCCAGGGTACACATCACAGAGATCAGGCATATCTGAGTGACCGCTTAGCAGATCATCCTGTGCCCTTGGATTTAAGGCTTTGATTCTATAATTTGTAACAAAAATTAAAGGCATAAGAGTTACTTATTACTGTTACTAAAATGATCTGTTCTTTTGAATAGTGGTTTTTGTTTTTGCTTTGTTATTTTGGGGGAGTCCATACAGGAGACTAACGACGAGGATGGTTGTAATAAGGAGTAGCGTGCTTTTCTCATGAAATGTATTGACTTGTAAGCAGTCTGATTCTAATTTAAAGTCAAAATTAAATTCAATCAGCCATAGAAGTCTTTAACTTTCGATAAGTATGGTAAAGGAGAGTAAGTGTGATTTAGAAATAAAGGAAAAAATAGTCACAGCATCTTATATGTATTGTATGCTTGACTATTTACCAAGCACTTTGAATTAAGGGCATATGACCTTATAACAAATAGCCCTCAAGGCTAGTGAGATTTATAGGTGAGAACCTGAGAAATTAACAGACCGGAGTCGGACAATTTATAAGTGATGGAGTCGAGATGGAACCATGTTCATGTGATATTAAGTTCAATTTCTTCTTCCTGTCCCCCAAAGCATGTCAAAACCTGGTGAGTGAACATGTGGAAGTATGGACAAGAAAACATGCATCTCCTAAATGCCCTGTTGGTAAAGCCTGCAATAGAAGAGGAGAACATTACAATATTTATATGGGTAGCTGATATTCTTCAATCCTGGTTCTTAAAGAAGTTTCATACGGAACCTTCAATGGCCAGGGCTTTTAACTACTTAATTACTGTAGCAAGCAGTGCACGGTGGCAGGGCATACTGTCCTTTGACAAACAAGGGACAGCACACACACACACACTAAAGACATGCTGTGGTCTACACTCTGGTTTCACTAAGCAACCAAGAGCCGATTTCTCTGTATTCTGACTTATTCTCTGAGCTAGGGAGGTCTCGCACAAGGCCTTTCAGAGCTAGACTTTATGGAGAGCCATATGAAATGAAATTCAAGGGTATTATGGCTGTTCTCACAGGATAGCTATTTCCCGACACGTGTCCCCGCCTCTGCTGTTGTAGCAGGTCATGTCTGAGTGCAGCTGCCACTGGCCTGATTCAGAATTTTTCACTCACACCTTTAATTAAAATTTCTAGCAAGCCCCATCTATCATTTCTCTTTTGTAATTTTTCTCCCTCAGAGGGAAAAGCTCTTGCAGATTTATAGTGCTTTTGTTGCTACAGGAAGAGATTTGTAACCCTTTAGCAACTCATAGATTTTCATTGGTAACCTTAATGGAAATCAAATCACAATGCTGGTCTGTGCTTTTCGCCAAAAATGTGTGAGTAAACTCCTTGAGGTTTATAATTTAATTCAGTGTAATACAAAGTCCAAAAGTGTAAAATCAGCAGGAATTATTTTTAATATTTTGTAACAAAGTAGTTCTCAACTTGAGATGTCTAGACTCCCTCTGTCTGGTACTTACAGAAATGGGGCTTCATAGGCTAATTTTAGTATCTCAAAAAGCAAAATGGAACTTGTACCTTCATCAAAGGCAAGGGTGCATGAGCTCACCAAAACATTAGGCTTTAGGTCAAATCAGTATAATAATCGTTTCTTTGTACTAATCAATGGATGTTCTACATAGCATTTTTGTTTGCTTTTGATTCGTTTAAATGGGGACTAAGTTATTTCTTAATGAATAATTTTTGCAGACAAATTCTCTCAGCATGATATGTAAAAAGAATGCAGATTTTAGAATAAAATATAAGATGGAGACCTGATACTGTTTGGTCACTTTGAGTGAATCATGCAACTACTGTGAGAATGAATTTTCTCAACTATGCAAAGGGGATTAGTGATATCTATGACAGAGTCATTGTGGGAGCTAGAGAGGAAAGCTAGCCCAGCAACGGGCACATAGTAGTCACTTCATTAAAGGATGGTTATCATCACCATCATCGTCATCCTCAAAGTTATCTCATTCCATCAACACATGGAGGTTTAAAAGAAAATTAAAGTAAATCACTTCCTTAGTTGAGAACCTATTGGGTAGCACTGTTTGAAGACCCAACGAAGATAAGACTCAGCTGAGGTGGGCAAAGCCAGCTTGAGCAAATCATGCTGTTGTTAAAGGACTCCTGGTCACCATCTGTGAAAAGGAAAGTATTGGATGCTGATCTGTAAGGTACTTTGTAGCTTAGGTAGTTTATACTCCTCACCCCCCAACCAAGACTTCCCCTCCCCAGCTCTGCCTTATGTGGACAGTGATTTCTTGCAGGTCACTGCTCGTCAATGAGCCTAAGTTTCCTTTTCTACAAAATGGATATAGAAACATGTGGCTTCTGGATTTGTTGCATATTAAGAACCTGGCATATATATAGTAGAAATTGCTTGAACTGTAAGTGGCGGCTGATCGCTCTAAGGAGTCCACTCAGCCCTTCTCACAACCAAGGTTTCCTAAGCTCTTCACCTTCCTGGCCATCCTTTCTGGGTGCACTTGAAGCGGACTCTATCCTTCCCCCACTATGCCTGGGAATCAGACCCAGTCCTGCACACATGTTCTCAGAAGGGGTCTAGGTCCTCTGCCTACCTTCGATCTCCACTCTCCTGTAAGGGCATTTAACCTTCATTTCTGAGACAGCTCTCTTGACACTATTTCTCAACTGGTTGTTGCCTCTAACTGTGAGGTCTGAGATCATGGGTTAGAGTCATTGGGAGACCATATTCCATTGTCTGGCCTGGCCACAGAAGGCTCCAGTAAACCTGAGACAGGCAAAAGCCTGTGGTTAAATTGCAAGGACGTCCTTCCTCTTGGAGAACAAAAAGGGCAGGGGGAATAGAAAAAACTCTAAAATTCTTCTGTCACGCTCTAAGTGCTTCATCTTCAGAATTCTGAATGACAAGGACAGCTTGTTTGGCCCGCGAGAGTCGTGGCTGTTTTATCATCTAAACCCAACCTAGTCTGTGTATCACAGACTCACACTGCACAACATCCTTGCTGATGGAAAAAAAAAAAGCCAAACAACCCACACACTCGGAAAGTACATCCTTGCAGGCTGGGTGGACAAAGAAGGTCAGTGACATAAGGCATCTAGTGCCCTCCCACCCCCTCTTTTTCTATTAATCCTGGGTGGGTGGGTAGTCTGTCCTCTCTCACACACTCACTTAGTCTCTCTGATTCACTCTGACATAGTATTCTCATTGGAAACTGTTCTTCCTTGCTCCTGACACGTTCCTACTGTATCAGAGCTGCCAGATGGCAGCTGCTTAATATTTAAGAACAATATTACATACAGAACAGAACAGTATTCTTGCTGATTAAAGAACTTTGCTGGTGTCTTGGGAACCAGGGAATGCCCCAGTCACCTCCACAGCTGTGCCTTGACACTTTGTATGGATTACAAGGTTCTTTGGGAACTCTGCTAAGTGTGTCTCCACCTTTACTTTTTGTTACTACATTGCAACACTTGGAGTTTTTGCTCTGAGCTCTCAGCCATTCAAAGTACTGGATATTATGCCACCTGCACTGGAAGGGTTGCTAGCTTCCTGAGCACCACTCTTCAGAATGATGTGCCTATTGGAATAGAAATGACAAAACAAAGCAACAAACAATTGACATAGACGGTTTTATTTTATGTGGGAATTGGCATGATAATTCTGGAAGATATCAACATGTTAGCACATCCAGGAATTGCTTTCATGCTGATACTATGAGTTATATGTAGTGATTTGAATGGATTCTGAACACAAATGAGTACAACACATAGGAGTCAGGCTTCTTGAAAAAGTCCTGTAGAATGACTTGGTTTTTTCATGGGGAGGTTTGGTTAAAATCCAACGGAAACCAACAACAAAAAAAACCCCACCCTCTCGTCTTCCCAAAGGCAAGCCACTTTTCTTGTGCCACCTCAGAATAGTTTAAAATATTCCTAATTATATCTCATAGTTATGTTAAAACAATCACAAAGCTTTTCAGACCTTCCTTCATTTCTAAATTCAGATCTACGTTTACCTCAGTTGAGTTTTAAAAAATGGGAAAAGGAGAACTTTATCTGAGCTGTCAACATCGATTTGTATTTTTTAAGCAACTGGGTAGATAGAAGTACTGGTAGAGATAACTAAGTAGCCTTGTGGTGGGTTTTTGAAGATTAACTAATGAGACCAGCAAGGGATCTCATCAATTAATAAGTCACTGTCAGTCCGTTTATCCACTTACCCACACAGCAAAATGTTGTCACTTGTTCATTATGTGCAAGGATCTGTGTTCAATAATAGTAATTTAGAGTTAGTATTAATGATAAATCACATCTCGAGATGTATCTTGGACATTCTGCTGAAGTTCTAGAAGATAATCAGTGATGTAGGACAGAAATGATTCTAATTGTATCTACCATGAACTTCTATGAATGTTGTTAGCCTTGCATGGAAATGCTGTTTATGGAAATAGACAAGAATAGGTTCCTGCCTCTGTCACTGAAGTCACAAAATTGACCACAAATGGAATAGAACACAATTGAGTGGGACATTAGCAGTGTTGGTGGGCTGCAAACTTGTGTCTCCTTCAGTGGCAAACATCACCTTCATAACCTTCTCCACAGCTATTTGTCATTTTCAGTTCTGTCTTTGAGGACTTACCAAAAAGTGAGAAAATGCTTCTCAAACTACTCAAAATTTGACTCTCATAGTCACTACCCTATGGATTCTCAGTAATAGTTGTGTATTAGAATCACCTGGAGACCTTTAAGAAAAATACCCTTCCTGAGAAATTCTGATTTAATTAGTCCAGGGTGAGCCTGGTCATCTGCATTTTAACATGCATCCTAGTAATTTCCTTCATTTTCCCATATGAATTATTTTTCTTTAATGCCATGAAATGGGCACAAGCTGTTATTACAACTGATACATTTGTAGCACTTAACTTTGGTGAGGAAGAATAGAAATTAAGACAAGATCCCTGACCTCAAAATGCTTGCAGACTTTGGGCTCTCTGAAATGTGTAACATGAATCCCACTTCTGTAGTTCATTATGCTGTGTTACCCTGGCCAAGTTGTTTGATCCCTCTGATCCTTGGAAATTAAACTACAAAAGGAAAAAACTAATACTTTCCCCATAAGATTGTTAAAATTATCAAGTGAGATAAAATGCTCAACAGAGTGACAGATATTATTGGATTCTGTTCACCAGCATTATTATTATAAATGGCATATGTATAATTTATATAATTACATACAATATATGCAATTTATGTTCATATAATATGCATAATTGTATGTCTACATACCCACATACGCACTACATATTTGTCACAGAGAAACAAATATCCGAGAATAAAAGATTTATTTAGAAAACAAAAGCAGCTTAATAATTTTAAGTCCAATAAAAAAAATGCAAGACAATGGTGAGAAATGTTGGGGAAAAGCATGTTTACTTCTTTTGTTCCAAGAGAATTTAAGCAATGCAGCACTAAATTTTTCTTCAGGGATGAACCCACGCTCTTATGTGCTGCTTCCCCCTAGTGCCTAGATTCAACAACTGCAATTTTGTTACGCGTTCCTTTCTTTGACAGGTTTTTCAAGGTTGTAAAACAGCTTGGTACCTTGTTAATTATTTTGAAACAGATGTTAAATAACGTTGAGATGTGTCTGTGGGAATTTATTTGTTCCCCTTCCCTTTTTAAGTATGTAATAGCTGATAGCTTCAGGCCCAAGCAGAATGGGTTACTGGCTCCTTGCCGGTCATGTGGTTTGTCTGCCTTTAAGGCAAGACAAGGTGTATCTACAAAGTGTCAAGGTGTATCTACAAAGTGAAATGGTGTACATTTCCTCCTCAGCTCTGCATTTTAGCAAGGCACTGCTGACCTACAAGAAAAAGGAATGTCCCCACCACTTTTCCTCTATTATCACTCTTATTATTCCAATAGGAAAGTGTTATTTTGTGAGAGTCTTGCATGTTATTTAATCTGATGAGAATTTTTTTTTTTTACAGGAGTGGTTTAAATATGATTTTAATCTAACTTCATATGAACAGTCATATGATAATAGAACAAGATTTCTCAACTTTGGCACAATTGACCTAGTGAACCAGACAGTTCCTTTTTTTTTTTTTTTTTAGTGACATATTCTGATTGATTTTATTTATTTTTATTTTTGGCTGCATTGGGTCTTCGTTGCTGTGCGTGGGCTTTCTCTAGTTGGGGCGAGTGGGGGATACTCTTCGTTGCGGTGTGCGGGCTTCTTATTGCGGTGGCTTCTCTTGTTGCAGAGCACAGGCTCTAGGTGCACAGGCTCAGTAGTTGTGGCTCTCAGGCTCAGTAGTTGTGGCTCGCGGGCTCTAGATCTCAGGCTCAGTAGTTGTGGTGCACTGGCTTAGTTGCTCCGCGGCATGTGGGATCTTCCTGGACCAGAGCTTGAACCTGTGTCCCCTGCACTGGCAGATGGATTCTTAACCACTGCGCGACCAGAGAAGCCCCCAGACAGTTTCTTGTCGTGAGGGGCTGTCCTGTGCATTGTAGGAGGTTTGGAAGCATCTGTGACCTCTGCCCACTAGATGCCAGGGCAACTCCCCCTTCTAGCTGTGAAAACCAAATACTTCTCCAGAAATTACCTAATGTCTCCTGGGTTGAGAAACACAAATGTGACAGCATGTTATGGTAGTTACATATGAACAGGTGATTTTTATACTTTTTAGTTAAGTCTAGTTGGAAACAGATTGTATGATGCCTGGTGCATTGTCAGAAAATTCAGTCAATCTATTCATTGATTTATTCACTCACTCACTCATATATTCAAGAAAGGCAGTATCATATATTAATAAGTGGTCTGAGTTTGAATCCAGCTCTGCCACTTACTAAATTTTGTGATTAAACAACTTGACATCTCTAGGTTCCATTTTCTTCAACTCTAAACTGGAGAGAGTAGTTATATCTACTTCATAAAAGTAGTATGAAAATAAATGAGATGTTGTCTTTAAAGTCCTTAACACAGCATCTACTAATTAGTAATTGCTCAATAATTGTTGGTTATTGTTTCACACATATTTTTAGTAAATGCTCTGTGCCAGGGATGATGCCAGTCACTAGAGAGATAATGCTGGTTAACCTATTTTTCCAAAATAGATTAACGTTGTGGTGGAGAACGAAATTAAATAAAGATTTACATAATTATTTTGATTGCTATTGTGATAGATGAAGGAGAAGAACATGGCCCTATTAGGTGTCATTTTACTGGGAACGATACTAACATGACAGAGATGCTTTTAGATAATCAACTGCTAGTCAATAATCAGTCAGCTGAAGTAGAGAAAAATCCTACTTCCTGGAGCCGTATCATGACCCCTAGACTAAAAAAACCTATACCACCTTATACACTCTGAAATTAATTAGCAGAAAAGATATATGTTTTACCTCTGAAATATGTTTTACCTATGTTTGTAACTCAGTTTTATGCTGAGTTATAAAATAAGAGTTCAGAGTGAAGGTTTATTATAACACATTAATTATGACAAAGTGTTCTTCTAACTTGGCATGATATACAAGCATGGACCTCAGAACCTGTCCTGGAAGTTGCTCTAAAGGGATGAAATGTTTGGCAAGGCGCTTTGCCTTCTGTATCTAACTTTTCTCTGCTGTCAAATAGGGAATGTATACCCTCCCCATTTCACCTACCTTACATCATGTCATGATTCCCACCTGGGAATCCAGGGTGCATTCTGGGAAGAAGATAACATCAATCCTGGGGGGTGAGGGAATGAGGTAATTGGGACACTATGAAAAATATTCTATCAGGCACAGCCCGCTGGCCCAGGCCACCATCTTTAGCCCGGACTGCTGCAACAGTCTCCAAGCTGGCCTACTACATCTACTCCGTCCTCCTTTCTATGTAGTCATCACAGTGCCGCTAGAGAGTGCTTGTAAAAATGCAAACACATTATTTCCCCCCTCAGAGTCTGTAGAAGGCTTTCCGCTGAAGTTGGAGACCAGAAGCCTTAAATGGCTCTACAGGGCTCCTGCCTGGTTCTTGAGGCTGGTATGATGACACTATTCCCTTTGTTTTCTGCAATGTCATCGCCACATACACTCTGTAGCATCTTCAGTGAGTCGAGTGCCCCACATCGGGGACCAAGTTGATTCCTATGTCTGGAATGTTCTCTGTCTACTACTACCCATAACTTCCTTTGACAGATTAGCATATACACCTTTTTTACGGTTCAGCACAAAAGGTTCATCTTCCAGGCAGCCTTCTTAGACTTCCCAACACTGTTAGTTTTCCTTTGGATGTATTTGGATTGCACTTGATTACATGTAACAAAAGAAATGCATTGATGGTGCCTTAAACTTCATAGACAGTGAAGTTCAGAGATCACCGCTGCTGCTTCTTCACCAACACGGTATCCCACTAAGGACATGGGCTTTTTACATCTTCTGCTCTGCTGCCCTGAATGTATTGGCTTCCATGTTCATGTTTCTTCCCTGTGGTTGTAAGATGGCTGGGGCCAGTGGTTCTGAGTTTAAGACAGGAGGAAGGTGGAAGAAGTGGTACTGGTAATGACTTCCTTCTGGAGATCTTCTCATCCCTTGTTGGCTAGTAGAGTTATATAGTCACCCCCACCGCAAGGAAAGCTGAGAAAGTGGGTGTCTTGATTTCTCAGTCTCTAGCAAAGAAGCGAAAAGAAAGAAAGAGATTGGGAATGGCTGCTGAGTCTGTTAACCTAAATTGACTTTCAAAACATGATTTTCGATCCCTTAGCCCCCTGGAATGATCCTTGATGGCACTCATATTTACCTTTATTGGTTCAATGTCTGTTTCCTCAGTAGACTCTAAGCTTCATGAAGGCAAGGATGTATTGGATTTATTCTATATGCTTTCTGTAGTGGTTAATATATTATCTGCCACCTAGTAGTTGCTTAATAAATATCTTTGGAAAGAAAGAATAAAGAGTGCAAAGGACCTAGTTGGCAATGCGGAAGATAAAATGTTGAGTGAGACTCGGTGCTCACAGTAAGCATTTTACAAGAGATAAGGCAAATAAACAAGTCATTATAATTAAAAAAAAAATTTCAAGAGGGCAATTCAAAGGAGGGACAAATGGTATCTGATTTGGAGATAGGAAAGTATGAAAGCCATGAAAGCATCCAGATAAGAAGTAGATTGGGGATGACTTTCTATATGTCATCAGGGAGAACGTATCCTATTCAAAGAAAATGACAGTATTCAGGAAACAGTGAGTGATATAGTTTGGCTAATGTCTACGTAAGGTAGGTATATATGGGGAAGAAAGCTGAAGAGTTGAGTTCAGGCCATATTTTAAGAACCTGGAATATACGTATCAAAGATTTCTCAGTACACAGTAAGTTCAGTCCCATAGCAGTGTGTACGGTGGCCCTGAGAAGAAGGGCAGAGAAACTGAAAGCAATTATTGTTTGTTCAAGAAAGAGAACAAAAATCTGATAATGGCTGATGGAAGTAAGAAAGTATGGAACTGATTTGATAGATATCAGAAATTAAAGCCTATTGAGCTTGGCAATGTCTTAACTTCTTAGCGTGGGCTGGCTTATCAGCTATCTGTCTTGTTTTGAGTCTGTACTGCTCATCCCCTGTCCAAAGCCATGTTCTCTGAGACATTCCCCAAAGCTTCCTTTACTCCTCACTGAGGTTTCTTCTAGCTCATTCCCAAGAATAAACCCTTTCAAATCCTGAAATCCCGTGACCTCCTGGTGTCCTAACCCCAGACTAGAAGAGATTTCAAGATTAGGAGTTGAAACATAATGCTCATAATTTTATGTTGTCTCTTATAAATCAAAATAAAGGTCCAAGGATGGAAGAGAGAACTTATGAAGTTACTCGAAGGTGAGAAGGCACCAGAAAGATCAGTCAAGTTGTCCCTTTCTCTCCACCTCGATCCAAGTCTCAGTCATTTCACCTCTTTCCTAAATACTGTAACAACCTCTTATCCAATCTCTCCTCCTTCAAGCTTTGACTTTTCTGTGGATCTGCTGGAGATCTTTGAGCAATAGAAATCTTGCAATGCCAATCCCTTGCTTTAAACCCATGAGTGGCCCTCCCTGTCCCATGTGTACAGAATTCAAGGTCATCTTATTCTTTTTTTAATTTTATTTTATTAATTTTTTATACAGCAGGTTCTTATTAGTTATGTATTTTATACATATTAGGGTATACCTGTCGATCCCAATCTCCCAATTCATCCCACCACCACCACCACCACCCACCACTTCCCCCCTTGGTGTCCATACGTTTGTCCTCTACATCTGTGTCTCTATTTCTGCCCAGCAAACCAGTTCATCGTACCATTTTTCTAGGTTCCACATATATGCATTAATATACGATATTTGTTTTTCTCTTTCTAACTTCACTCTGTATGACAGTCTCTAGGTCCATCCACGTCTCTACAAATGACCCAATTTCGTTCCTTTTTATGGCTGAGTAATATTCTATTGTGTATATGTACCACATCTTCTTTATCCATTCGTCTGTCAATGGGCATGTAGGTTGCTTCCATGAGGGTCATCTTATTCTTGATCACCCTTTACCTCACTAGCTGCATCTCCTAACAGTCTCTCCTCATCCCTCTCACATTTTAGCCATGGTAGCAGTGAACTACTCGGTGTTATTTTCAGGTTGTGTTGCTTTATATTTCTGTCCCTCTGCATGTGCTTTTCCCCCAACCCGGGATGCCCTTCTAGCCCTTCTTTATCCAGTGAAATCCTACTTCTCTTTGAGACTCAGATCATTTCCTCCAAGAAATATTCTCAAGAACTCTTGCCCCTCAAGACTAAGGTGAAGGTATCTCTAAGATTCTTTCATAACATCCTTTGCAAACCTTTATCAGCATAAGCTTGACAAAGCTATGTGGGAGATAATTTAAATTATGTTAGAATAAAAGGATCAAATAGGCTCAAAATGGAAAGAAAAAATAGATAAGTCAGGCAGGATTAAATACCCTCCTGAAGACCTCTTAGGATATGGGAGAGACAGGGAAGAAAGGGTGGTAGACTTGAGAGTTAAGAATGAATAGATGGGGAATGTGCTGAGACTGGTTAATGGAGTTTTATGAAATTTCACAAAGAGCTTGTAAAGGTATAGAGGGCAGGGAGAGCTCTCTAAATGGAAAATTAGGCAAAGCGCAGAGAGGAGGGCATTAGGTGAAGATGTCACACTTCAAAGACCACTGCCAGGCTGATGTAGATGGAAAGTACATCTCAGCTTGTAGGCCTCAGTGCTGAAGTCTTCAAGATCTCAGACAGTCATGCTTTTAATAGCTACTTAATGGGCAAAATATGGAGTATCCATTTCTGAAGGCCACTGATGTGACTTTAACATTAATTACAAAATTTTGGGTTTTGATCTTGCAACATAAGCTGGTTAGATGCTAGGGGGCATGAATCACAAAGTGACAGAAAAGAACTTTGAGTGGCCTTAAAAGTTATTAGAACAAACAAAAGAGGACATTTAAGACTGAAAAAGGAAAGAGCAGAATCAGAGCGACTTACATCATTGGTGGCTTTCCCTCTTGTAGACCTACACTGCAGATAAGGGGATGGCCTCAAGCTGTCTACAGTGGTGACATTTTTATTAGCAAGCTAAGGACAGAGTCTGTATCTGAGGCCCTTATATTAACACACACATTACCAGAGGCTTAGCTGAATTGGAAACAAAGCACTAGGAAGTACAGACTAGATTTGTCACTGAGGAGTGGGCATTGTTGCTCCTTCAACATCATAATTTGACTTGGAATAAAAAGACACAGGAAAGTGTTTATCAGAAAAACCACGATTTCTCATTGACATGAAGAGGTATAGCTGTGCAGGTAGGTTCCTGAAATATGTGAGGACACTTGTGTAAACAGAAACATGTCATCATGTGCAGTGGGTTGTTGAGGAGGGAAAATGGAGTGGAACCCACATGACTGAGAAATGGTTCTGTGGATTTTGTGATGAGAAAATTCACATTATTTAAGGCAGATGGACTAAACCAGGAAGAAAGTCTTCCATTGCTCCAGCCAGGCCCTAGTTAGACAAACAGCATCCCTCTAACAATAGTTGAAGGAAGAAAAGACATGGTAATGGGGATGGATGTGTATATATTTATATCAGCTGGGATAAATTTATAAAAATTATTGCTATAACTTTTATTGCTATAACATACCTGTACACACACCTCTCACACACACACAAGCATGCATGTATGAAAGACTTTAAAAAAGCATGAGTAAAATTACAGAAATGAGAGAATAGAAATATAAAATTATGGAAACATAGAAAAGATATAAAAAAAGATAAAAATTTAAAAAAAGATATTAAAAAAAAAAGAAAAGATAGACTGCTGAAAACTTTCATGGAAAGTTTGACAGACAAAGAGATACCTGAATTCTTGGAGGCAAAAGTGAATTTAAGAGCAAAGAAAATCAATATGCGAGCTTTGGAAGTTCTTGTCTGAAAATGGTGAATTTGAGCTGTTTCAGGTGATCGTTTCCTAGGGTATTAGTTAGGTGTGGCTTTTATCAAGAGAGTGTGTGTCATCCTCCCTATGGGAACCTCTGGGTGGCCCCATGGAACAGTAGGCTCATTTATAAGTGAACATATGACCAGTCCCTGAAGCAAGGGTGGGTAGACACAGTCAGTGATGAATTGTTTAATTGTTCTGCACTTGGTCTTTAGGAAGACTGAATAATTTGAAAGTGAGCTCCAAACTTCACCTCCTCATATTGGAAAATGAAGGCTGGAAATAGAGTATTCAATAAAGAAAGATTTTTGAGTTCAGAATAGTACAATCTATTTAAAAGATGTAGCAAAGAGTAACTGTGTGGAAGATAAAGATTTTTTTTTAAAGCCATATGCAAAAGTAATATTTTTACGTATATATTGGTAAGTGAGATTGGTGTATATTCTTCTTCTATGCTCTTGAACTGTTTTAATAGCATGAAAAACTGAAAGGAAAAGCAATACTTTTGTGCCTCAGAGAAGGTTTTTGGAGACAATAAGGTTTACAAGGAAAGCAGTGACTGGCATTTAATTAGCATGGAGGGAGAAATAGGTAGAACCAGGAAGCGTGATCTTGGAAGGAAAGTTTCTGGAAAAGAAATGCTAAGCTTTAATTGTAGACTTATAATTGTTCAAGAGTCAGAAAGGAGAGGATAAGACAAACTATAAGGAAACATGCAAGTAGCAAAGCTTTGCCCTCCTAAGTTCATGTAGCCATCTTATCTGAGGAAATTGTGATGTTTTTGTTTAATGTTGGGAGAAATCCAAATATGTATAATATGAAAATAACTTTTAAAGTAACATTAGAGGATCAAATGAAATGGTGGTATAAAGGATTTTGTAAACCAAAAAGTGTTAATAAAATGTTAGTAAACATTTGAGATTAGGTAGCCAGGTTGGAACTCAGGTCTGAATACTCTTCCATTATCTACTATTCCTGAAGTATGTCAAAGAGGAAAAAAGATTCATCATTAAATGTGTAGTGATTTCAGGTAAAATTGCACCCTTATATAGTGAGGTGTATGAGAGCCTGCCAGCGAGTTTGCAAAAGAAGAATAAAGTTTTTATAGCAATAATATAATTTTGTGGATAATAAAATATGTTTTCTATGTTGATGTTTTAGAAATTCTATTTTTCCCCTTTTAGTTTTGTTTCCTTAAGTAGCAGAACTGAGGGTTTTTAATTAAATTTTAATTTTTGTAAATATATATATATAGTTAATAAAGTGGTGCTGTAAGATTTATGTTCAAAAACAGCAAACCTGCTCCATCCCTTTCTACCCTTTTCCATTCTTCTTCTCCCAGATTTTCCCTAGAGGCAGCTAGTTTCACCTCTGGAAGCTGTTTCTTCTTTCATTTGTCTCCAAATTTCTAAGTTATGTAATCATGTTCTTCCTTAGTTTCTAAATCTTAGACGTTTTCTATGGTCTGCTTATAAACCCAAGGTAGCAAGAGCAGGAAGATGACAATTTAGCAATCTGAGGCTTCCGCCTAACCCCCCAACACACGTACACTTTCCTTCCTCCCATTTGCTGAGCATCACTGGTGGTACCACAATGTTGGTCAAATCAGTACTGTAGTCAGTATTTACTTTATAATTGTCACGTAAATATTGTAGTGTGCCATGATTACTTTTATTTTTTGTAATATTTTTATTTTCCTTGAAGTCAATAATGTCTTGTTTTTGGTCCTAAGTATGACTAAAAACCCCTATCAGATCCCCTGAAAGAACTGTGAAGCCCATCACGATGATCGTGTCACAGGCAGAAGCACCAGTTCATCTGTTGGTTTCATTTCTGGCCTCTCCACATGTGTCCTCCTCCCCCAGATTGGCCTCACAGTGTCATTTGAGACTTTTTTTTTTAACTTGCTTTGATGTTTTTTAAACTTGCTTTGATGGTGGATTCCCTATTTCCTGGATCACGTGTCTTCTGGGGATTACTCCCTTGTTTTCTTAGAGCGCACCTGAGAAAATGTAATCATTCATTCACCCAACATATGTTTATTCAACATATACTCTGAAGCATGCCGTGTTCTGGGAGTTGAGGATATATCAGAGAACAAAACAAATGATCCCTGGCCCCCTTGAGGACCTTATATTCCTGTGAGTGTGCGTGTGTGTGTGTAGGGTCATCAGATTAAATACAGGATGCTCAATTACTGTTGAATTTCAGATAAACAACAGATACCTTTTAGAATGAGTTTGTTCTAAACATTGCAGGGGACATACTTATACTGAGAGAGTGTTTGTTGCTTACGTGTAATTCAGACTGAACTGGGTGCCCTGTATTTTTATATGATAAATCTGGCAACCCTAGTTGGGACGGATTCTACTGTCTAAACCATAACTATAATAAATATGTAAATTATAGAGCTTGCTAGAAGTGATAAGTGTCCTGTTGGAGTGGGAAAGGAAAAGTGGAGCAGAGTAAGGTAGGCTGGGAGTGCCGGGAGCAGAGACTGCAGTTTTAAGAGTCGTTAAGGTCAGCTTACTGAGGAGATGAGAGATTAGCAGGGGCATGAAAGAGGTGCAGAGTTAGCTCTCCAGTTGTCTAGGGGAAATGTTTTCTAGAAAGAAGGAACACCAAGTCAAGAATGTGCCTGGAGTAGCCCTGGAGTGTCTGAGAAATAGCAAGGAGGCCAATGTGGCTGCATCAGAGCATATGAAGGGCCCCGTGGTAGTGCATAAAGTCAGAGAAGTAACAGGAGTTCAGGTCACGGAGGAATTTGGAGGCTGTTGGAAGGACTCTGTAGTGTGTTCCCGGTGAAATGGGGAGCCAGGCAGTGTTTCGAGTGGAGCTGTGACCCAAGGTAACTTCTGTTTGAACAAGATCCCTCTAGTTTCTCTGTTGAGAGTGTACCAAGGGGCAGAACAGGCGCAGGAAAAACAGTTGGGAGGTTATTGTGGTAAATCCAGGTGAGACGAAGGAACCTTGGGATGAGGGAGATAGCAGTGGAGATGGTGAGAACAGATTGGATTCGGATTTGGGATGAATTTTTCCTCTAACACTTTATTGTGAAAATTTTTCAAAGAGAAGTCAATACCCATAGAACTACCATCTGGTTCTACAATGAACACTTTGCTGGACTTGCTTTATCATGTATCTGTCCATCTTTCCATCCTGTTCCTGAGCCCTAGTCTGGAGCATCTCTGATTCAATTTCTACAAAGAGAAACCTTCAGTCTTCTGCTGTGATGATGTGGTCATTGGTACCATGGGGATAGTCACAGGCATAGCACCTCTGGAGTGGGGTGCAGTAAAAATCTGGGGGCTAACTGATTCTTATACTGATTTTCAGCCATTTCTTTTTTTTCAGCTATATTTCTCTCCTTACCTGATGGAAGTAACTGACGACTTTAAAACCTGAGTTTCCTATAGTTTCAAGGCCTGATCTGACTTGCTTCGCTTTGTCAGCTGTCATTTCAAGTTTTTAGTTTCAGCTCTCTCTACCTTCAGTCAGTTATGACTCATTTATCTTTTTTCCATCTTCTAAAACTGTGTTTGACCTTTTTTGTCTACTGTTATATCCTCTTAATTTCTCCTTGCCCTGGTAGCTTTATAACATCTTTATTCCTTGCCTTTCATTTGAATGGGGCTTTGAGAAAAAGGAGACTCAGGTTTTCAAATATTTTGTCAATATAAAAGTTCTGAGTATATTTAGTAATACTTGGTTTTCCACTTTAATGGGTCTACCAATATACTAAAGATACATTAAAAACAGGGGCAAAGCAGTAATTTTTCCAGTGTCTGGATTCCAGACACTGTTGTTACTTTTCAGGACCTGAATTGCCACCTTTGGCAATGTTAACCTTTGGCTCTCCCAGTACTGATTTCAGTCTGTTGGGTTTTGTTATCAGTACGTAGAAGAGAATGGAGTTCAGATTGAGTCAGACAAACATGGCCCTGTTTGATTAGTGGAAGGGTTGGGCTTTCATTGCCTCTTGGAGCTCAGCTCCCCTTCCTGAATAGATGTTGCATCTTTTGGGGTAGATGAATTCTAGCTTCAGTTGGGTATATACCAGCTACAAATCCTTCCTCTAGACAACTGTTCCCTTTCCGGCACCATCATTTTCCAGCTTGTTGCTTTCACTATGCTGAGTATTCTATTAAATATTTATCGTAACTTTGCCTTCCCTGTCTGAAATGGTGCCATGGACTGGTAATTAGATTGCGGCTAAGGCTTCTTAATTTCCTTTGGTGCAGAACTGGGAAAATGGAGACCTTACATAACGAGGAGAAGAGAACTGACAGACAGTTGGCAGTAAGGGCTCCTGCACATATTTCAAGGCAGATGCAAAGGGAACTTTTTACCAGTCAATGGTTACATTCATCTGCTAGCTGCTCGTCTCATGTTTGCTTCCAGAAAGAAGCTACTGAGAGTCATTTGTCTACATTGAGCCTGGGAATTAAATGTTTACCCCTCCAGAGGGAAACAACAAAAGCAGGCCAGGAATATTTTTCTGGCCAGCCTCAGTAGCCAGAAGGTTTCTGATTCAAGGCCCTGCTCATGCTGGAGGATTGGCTCTCATCATTAGGACACTGCAACGGTTCACCCTTCAAATGAGGGTTCGAGGATTACATTCCCCCTGCTGTAATTTATTACTGAAGACAACAAATCACAAAACTGGGAATCAGGAGACTAGGTCTGTGTTCTTGCTGTGTGTCCATGAGCTACCCACCTAACCTCTTTTTCCCCATTTGTGCAATGGGAACAAATATTAACCTGCCAAACCACTGAGCAGGTGTGATAACAAAATGAAATGATTTAAGTGAAAGTATTTTGCAGGCTATCAGATTTCTGCTCTACAGTTTCCTTTCAGAGTATGGGGCCCAGGGCAAAGCACTCTGGGTATACCTAATTTTCAGTATTTTTATATGGGTTAAACAATCAGGTTCAAATTTAAACAAATCCTTCCAAGCATGTATTAAGTTCCTTTATGTTCTGGGTCTGGGTACATTGAGAGCTGGGCGATATGATCATAAATGGAGACATCATAAATTGACAACACCTATTCCTAAAGAAAAGAGGTTTGTCCATGGGAAACGTCTAGGTAAGAACTCAGACAACCATGACTCCTGGTGAAGCCCCTTTAGAATGTATAGGTAAGGAGTACTGAGTATTGCCTTCGAGGTCAGAGAAACTCAAGTTCAAATCTAAACTTTGTCACTTCCTATCTAAGTGACTTTGCACAATTTACTTCACCTTTCTGAGCTATCATTCTGTCATCTGTAAATGTCGATAATAACGCAAGCCACTTAGAGTTGCTACAAGAAGTAACTGAAATAAAATCCATAAGAAGCTTATCATCATTATCACAATAACAGTATTATTCTTTTAATAATAATTATGATGATGGCAGGTTGCTATTGAGTATCATGCCCCAGGCAACGTGGCTAAATGCTTGCACATATTAATATCTTTATCCAAAAAGCTCTATAATCATTTTACTGATGAGAAACTGAAGCACAGAGAGATTCAATAAATGTCTTAGGGTTGTACAGCTAGTTAGTGTTAACCATACCTAGGCAGTCTGGTAAAGGCAAAACAGATGGTAGCTTCTGTTCTGGTGACTGTAGTTCAAATCTCTGAAGCGTTATTTAGGAAAAGGGCGTAATAAACAAAAGGATGGTTAGGTAGATAAAAATGAGACAATAAACATGAAAAATTCTTTGTAAACAATAATTCCAGAAGCTTGTTTATTTGGGTAGTATTTAACCGTTTAAAATTTCAAGTAGCTAGAGATGTTGAGATGAATCCCCAACCTTTGACCAAAAGGAGCCTTCCTATGTCACCTGTGGTTAACAGAGCCTCAGCTGCCCTATTCACAGGCAACCTCATCACGTATCTTGAAAATGCAGGTTTCAGCCTTTCAACTAGGGATTGAACACCTGCCCTCTTACTCCTCCAGGTGTCAGGGTACCTTAGGCAGAGAGCTGAATTCCCAGTTGCCCAATTTTCAGCGTATGCCATTTCAATATAACATTAGATGATGACAGAGTCTGTTGTCCTATAAATAAATTTAACACTCTTTCTCTGGATGACTGCATTCTAAAAACAATATTTTCACTCGAGTTATGAGGGCTTGTAAAAACATACCGAGAGCAGGGTTGGAAACATATGATGTCCCAGGAAGCCAAACTGATCTAAATTTAGGTGGGTTGTCTCCTCTCCTCAGTCCGTGTCAGAGATGGTTGCCTCTTAGAAGGATGGCTCAGGTGGAGAGCAGTTCACAGGTTGGGCAGAAATATGAGCCACTGTGGTCAGTTAAGTGGGGAAGGGCTTAATGAGAGTGGCCCCAAACACTTAAGCATTGAAAGAGAAAGAGGAGGGGGTGAAATTTTTATCAAGTGATTTGTTACTATAGTGAACTATATTTTTTAAAAATATGCATTCCTGGTGTTATGAGAATTTGTGAAGGCAGATAACGAAGAGAATAATATACTTACTTTTGGATTCATTCAGGACGCTTTCTTCTTCTCTCCTTCTTTCCCCTTCTCCTTTCTCTCTCTTCTGTCCATTGCTCTATTGATTCTCAATACAATCTCCCCCTTTTAAATATGATCCCTGTTAAAGCTTCCCAAAATCTGTCTCTCTCAAAGGAATTCTTTAAACAATGTTTGATGTGGATTATCATTCACATCCTGGTTTTTTTTTTTTTTTTAGACTCTTCCTTCTAAAGACAAAGCATTTCATCTTTTCTTTTTTCTTATCTTTCCGTATGTGATGTTTTACATAGCACATATGGTAATAGTTGCCAGGTACCCTTTAGAGAGGTCAGAAAGATGGACAAGAAATAAGGCAACAAAGTATTGTAGGTGCTTTGCTTGAGGTCTGTGCAGGAAAATCTCAAGGTCCAAAGAAGGTAATCTAAATGTCAGAGAGTGCAAAAATATTCCATAAAGGCAGTGATGCCTGGGTGGAGCATTAGTAGGTGTTAACATTGTTCATTCATCCATTTAACGAGCATTTATTGAGTGCCTATTATGTACTTTTCACTGCCCTAGGCCCTCAGGGCATAAAATTTAGCAAGGAATAACCTTGTCTGGCACTCAACAAATATTTGTTGAATGGCCAATGGAAGAGACTCACTTTAATTCACCTGGTGAATGTGGAACAATTCTCTGCATGTAGAAAGAGATGAAACTTTCAGGGGATTCTAAGGAGTTCAGAATATTTGTTGGGTAAATAATTTGGAAGGTGGTCATGGGTACAGAAAGGTAGGGCCACAGTATAGCGCATAGTTGTGCAGTGTGCAACCTGCACAACAGTATGTGATCATTAAGGCATAATGAGAAAGAAGGTGGGAAAGGAACTGGACTGTGAAGTGCTTGGTGTCTCAGGGTGGTTGTTCTCATGGGGGCAGGAGAGGGACAGAGGTAGGGGAAGGGATATCAGAAACACTGGCAAATTGTTTCCTCAAATTATGTGTTCTTCTGCCCATCCTAGAGATGCAGATCCTGCCCCATCCCTACACGCACAAGCACACATACCCATGCATGCTCGCACGCTCACACCCTTGCTTTCCCAGAATCTTTGCCGCGGGCTTTTGTTCTGATGAGAAAGAGTCATATTCCTCAGATGGACTGGAACTAAAAATGGCTGAGGAACACTGCAGACAATGGAGAACCACTCACAGGTCCATTGCAAGGCAGTAGCCTGGTCAGATTTTCCTTGTTCAAAGATCACTCTAGCACTGGAGTGGAGGGTGGATTAGTGAAGTGTGAGAGATGTTGAGGGCATCCTGCTGGAAAGCTTTCACATCCTCTGGGTCTAATGACATTTGTATTCAGAGCACTTGAGTGACACTCCTGCTTCCCTGCATTTTCAAGTTCACGGGCAAAAGACTCAAATCAGAATGAAAGAGATGTGTCAGTGTTTTGCTGAGAAGGTGGCGACACCTGAAGCATTTCATAGGAATTATGATTTAGGACAGATGTGAACATGCAAGCAGATCTATGCTGGGGAATTAATAAAATAAAGCTATCAAATATGGACCTAAAGCATTTAACTTTAAATTCTGCATATCTAAAAGACATTTCCTGTTAGTTAGTTATTTTTGTTGGTGGTATTTTGCTTGTTTTTTGTTTGTATAATATAAATTTATACAACCTGGTCACCTTAAAAACCAAATACATTACCAGTAAATCCATAATATTTCCTGGCTCTCTTATGTGACCATTTTTTTCATTTAGTAAAACATATGATTTTCTGTGATCCATACATAAATATCAGCTCTGCCTTGTCAACAAAAAGTGAGTCGACGTAATTCTGATTAATGTGCCCAAGAAGAAGAAAAATACATACTTTTTCTTGCTTTAAGTTCTTAACAACTGCACATAATGTGGTTGCAGTCTGTCTCTCCAATAATTAGAAAGAAAAAAAAATCTTCTTCCTGAAGTCCTGTTATCACACATCATAAGAGCCAGACCACTAGACCCCCTGACACTGCAGTGATCTCAAAATTTGTAGGAAGCTATTGATTAATCATTTCTACAACTTTTTGGATTTTCCATTATGTTTTAAGTTGATATAAGAGAATTAACTTATTTCCTTTCAACCCATTTTTTTCTTTAAATTAAGTATCTGGGTGAGTTACAGAATTTGTTGTTTATGGGATAGTTTGTTACCTTACTATGTTAGGAAAATAAGATTGAAAGGTGGTACTAGAAAGTGGGCTTTAGGTAAACATAGTGTAGCCTGACAAGATGTGCACTGAATCCAGTAAATCAAAAGACTTATCTGACATGTTATAAACCACTACTGGGTCAATATATTAAGTGATTCATCCACCTTTCAAGATTGGATTCATTTTTAGAATAATAATTTTTGGAAGAGTATAGCTGTTCAATTGTAAGGCCATGTACTAGATTGGGAGTAAAGGAGGTGTGATTTCTAGCCTGGCTCTGGGAACCCCCTTTGTGACCCTGTGTCTGCTAGTTTGTACATCTGTGAAATGACAGCATTGCCAATGACCTCAATTTTTTTATCCTGCTTAATTCAAGAAGGCATATTTGTAGATTATCTGGCACATAGTAGGTGCTCTAATATTATGACTCTGTGTCAACTAAGAAAAAAGTTTCCCTTTTTTGGGAAAAAATCTGGCACATGAGAAGAGACCTACTAAGAAAACAACACGTAGTTAAATATCATAATAGGACAAAGGCAGAAATCAAAATGCCCTTGGTAAGAATGGGAGTTCTTTTTCCCATTATTAGAAGAAATTATTAAAAAACAAAAACATAACTTTGAGACCTACTGATTCTTTTCCCTGGGCAAAGTATGTATGTCACTCATAGACATCAAAAAAAAAAAAGTGTTTACAATAACCCAGATCTGCTTATGAAACTTCATTAAGGCCTTTGGGAGAAATGTTGAGACAAGATTTTTGTTATTTTGTTCTTTTCCCCTTCAGCATTGAGAAATGTTGCTAAATTGGTAAAGAATCTTTTTCCCTTTGTTAGAATCAGGGGCATGGTGAGGAATGAGGTCAACTGTAGAAAATAGCAATGTTAGAATAAGCCTAATATGCAAAAACTACTGCTTTGCAATGTGCAGTGTTGGGGAATATTTGTAGCAACTCTAACTTATTTTTCTTTACTCAAGAGAAGTGCATCTAGCACAAGGAGATCAGCTTGATGCTTTGTGATGACCTAGACAGGTGGGATAGGGAGGGTGGGAGGGAGGCTCAAGACGGAGGGGAGATGGGGATATATGTATACACATAGCTGATTCACTTTGCTGTGCAGCAGAAACTAACACAACATTGTAAAGCAATTATACTCCAATAAAGATATTTAAAAAAGAGAAAAATGCAACAAACAACATAGAAAACTACACTGAATACTCAATTCACATGTATATTAGCCCTATTAGCCAAAACGAGTTATCTTTTGGAATGGAGAACACAAAATTGTTCAACATTGTGAAGCATTAAAAATAAAGGAGCAGGGCTTCCCTGGTGGCGCAGTGACTGAGAGTCCGCCTGCCGACGCAGGGGACACGGGTTCGTGCCCCGGTCCGGGAAGATCCCACATGCCGCGGAGCAGCTGGGCCCGTGAGCCATGGCCGCGGAGCCTGCGTGTCCAGAGCCTGTGCTCCGCAACGGGAGAGGCCACAACAGTGAGAGGCCCGCTTACTGCAAAAAACAAAAAAACAAAAAAAAAATAAAATAAAATAAAGGAGCTGTAAAATGCACACTGAACAGAGAATCAAAGCCCAGCTCTCCTTATGCCAACAGATACCTATAAATATATTTTATTGTGTTACCTGTACTTGACACATATTTATTTCTGAAATAACTAGGGCCACTTAGAGGATAACCTTCTTAAATTAAATGCAATATTTATTTAAAGTTTATTAGGACATAAAACTATAAATCATTTTATGTGAGCATTTAATCTGCTTAAGCAACTTATAACTATTTCTGACATTGATAATTCCTTGCCTGTGCTAAATTATCACTTGTAAGTAACTAAGCAGGTATGAAAATCCAAATCTAGGAGCTTTACAGAATAAGTGGATATGGTATAATAGACAAAAACAAAAGGATTCTTGTCCCAGTTCTGCCACTGATTTGTTGTGTGATCTCGCACAAGTTGTTTAAGAGCATCAGTTCTTCTAAGAGCATCAGTTTTACTATCTATAAAATGGGAGTAATACTGATACTGATATCTTACATTAGGCAAAGTAAGTAGTATGGAAAGATACATGAAAAGGAGTACTATATGGTTACACTTATTGACACTGTTCTGAGATCACATATGTGAGAGTCCAAACATGAGAGGTACATCATCACTCTTTTCAGAGAGCTCCATATTATTAAAAGGGGCATACAGGTAAATTAATAGTTACAATTCGGTAGAATGAGCAAAGTAGTGAAATCATGTGTAAGCTAAACAGCACATGTCGAGGAAGGATTCCCTTATCAATGAGGGGTATGACCCTGGAAGATTTTTTTCAGGTGGAGGTGTTTGAATTGGGGAAATGTTTATGGTCCTGGTGAGCAGGGAGGGAAGAACAGAAAGGACGTTCCACATTTAGGGGCAAATGTGCAAAAAGCATGAAAGAAAGAGTATGTTATCTGGGAATATAGAACTACAAGTATTCATGGGTCCCAGGGCTCAGGGAAGGGATGAGGCTGGCAGGAGTGGTCACGGAGAGTAACATATGCGAATAAAGTGACTCACCCTATAGGAGAGAGGGAGGTAGTGAGAGTATTTACACAGGACAGGATCACACTTGCACTTATGGAATTCCATTTGGTGGCAGTTTACTAAATGGATTGGACACAGCAAGCCTGGAGGCAGTGAGCCCTCTACAATAGACCAGGGAAAGATGAATTCCTGAACTAAGTAGTGGCAATGGTAGCAAAAATCCTGAGAAACATTTAGTGGGAAATGAATGTTTTTGGTATCTGACTAGGTACAGAGGTTGCTCATGTCACCAACCCTATGATGAAAGACCTGTGGGGCCCTAATGGAAGGAAGAGGGCAGGTTGCCTTTGCATTTGGAAGCTCCAGGAAGAAACGAGGGCTAGAGTTATAGTTTGGGGACGCAAAAGTAGATGGCAGTGAAAACCATGACGTTGCAAATAGAGAGTGGTTAGACTGAGAAAAGCAGTAGAGAAAGGACAGATAACTTCAGAATCCTCTGGAAAAGCAAAACTTAAAAATAAGTAGAAGAAATACAACTTGTGAAGGAAGCAGAGAGAGAACCCTCAGGTAGGTATCAGGACATCTAGGAAAGAGAGTCTTGTCATGGAGAGTAAAAGAGTAGGGAGTTTCAAGGAAAGAGAGTCAATACCATCAGATACCTTATTGAATGATCAAAGAACACAAGGATTAGGGACAGTCCACTGGATTTGATAATTCTAGAAGTCATCTGGTTTTCTTTCTCATGCAGTCAGTTAAGCAGAAGCAATGCCTACTGTTGGTTGGACAGTAAACAGGAAATTAGAAGTGAAAACATTGAGTGTAAACTTAACTGTCAGGAAGCTCAGGTGTAAGGAGAAGGTATGAGAGCAAAGTAGACTGGGATGAAAGAAGAGATTTCTTTGCACAAGAGTAGGAGGGGCTTGGATACGTTTATTTCCTAAAGGGTAAGGACCATTATACACTAAATTGGAAAGAGAGAGAAGAGGGATGAGATGTTTGATGTAGCTGGGTTCTTCATGAGCGGAAATGGGGATTAGGACGGGGTGGGGGGGGTGGGCAGGGCAGGACTTGACCTTGAACAGAAGGACTTATTTCTGTGACAAGAAAGGCAGGGTAAAGAATAAATGTAGGTTGGAGTGAATTAGCCAGTGAAGGTACCAAGAGAGAGGAAGCCATGCCTGACAAAGATGAAGTCATGGTAGACTGATGAGGATGAAATGGGTAGTGTACTTGAGAATAATAGAGAGGAATAAGAAATGGGACTGACCAAAACAAAAACTAAAAGGCTCAATTAATTGCACTTGGTCTAATGTCACTAATCTCTGAGGTGGAAGGAGTTCTTCCCGAAGAGCTCAGCAGCTCAGCCCTGATTTAGGAAGAAGATTATACACTTAATCCAAGGTTGGAGTTTGACACAGTAAATGCTGTGAAGGGAAGGAAGGGTTGAGAGCAATTTAGTTTATAGCAGGTTGATTTGCTTTTAGGTTAAACAATAGGGATTTTGTTTATGGACATGAGGTTGGCATTCGTTTCTTCCTTTTATTTTCTTGAGACTGAGCATGTTCTAAGAAAAGGCATGGAATTTAAATCTCTACAATCAGGTTATAGGAATGCCTGTGGCTCTGATATCTTAATCCCGTACTTGAAACTTGTCCAGTTTGACCATTGGCTTTCTTTGGGAAATTATACGTTGCTGATTAGCTATAGGAAGATTCTGGAAGACGAGATGAGCAGAAATTTAATTCCTGTGTTACTCACATTCAGAATGACCCTGTCTCATGTTGAATCCACTTTGCATTGTCCTATGGATTCATTAAAGAATCTGCAAGCAGAGTTTTTACCTTCATGATCATATACTCCAGGCTGAAAAGCATTTCTGTCACCGTTTCCCAGAGTTCACTAACTGTTTAAAGACTCTTCTGGTTGGTGGTTCTTTCTGGTTGAAACAGCCTGCTTACAGTCAAGTGAACTTGGGCATTCTGCCAGGGACATTCATACCAAGGACGTTTAGAGGCAATTCTTAAATGTAATTTACAGGGCGAGGAGGTACCAGAACTTCAACAATAGGCAAAAGCAGTGCTCTTGGAACAATGGGAGAAAGGGTCAAAGTGCTATTTTGACCCTGGCCTTTGCAGTTTTTGTCCCAGTAACTCCCAAGTTTTGAAAACAGGAAGTAGAGGCACACTCAGGAACTTGTGGCAATGAAAATAGCCCCGTAAAATTATAAAAGCCTTGATGGATTTTATAAGGAGGAACCGTTGTGGGAAGAGTACTAGACTGGGAGTCAGGAAATCACATTAAAGATCTGGGCCTCGGTATCTCCATCCTAAACAACAGGAACATGGGACCACTGGCGGACCTGGGGAGGCAGAATGGTTATAAGCTAAATCCTGACTCCTCTTATATGCTTTATATTTCATGGGTTCTCACTGAGATTTTATTTAATGAGTAGATGCTGGTGCTAAAATAAGTTTGAAGCCTTCTTGTTAGAAAATGTTTCCCCAGATCCCCTCTATTCTAAAATTCTAATATTCTAAGTGAGAATAACCAGTATAGTTAATTAATTCTCATGAGTCTAATAGTTTTAATTATTGTTATTCAGCACATTTTTATTACTTTCCACGATATCTGATTTTGAAAACTGCCTTATGTCAACCCCATGTTTCAGGATTTCTTACCTTGAGCCAATGGATGGATTTTGGGGAGTCTGTGAAAGCCCTAAATATATGTGCAATATTTTGTGGGTACGGGCATACAGAAAGAGAATCCAAAACTTTCATCAGAATCTCAACAGCTAAGGGCAAAGTCTTCCCCCACTGGATAGGAGTCAAAAAAAACCCAGATCTGAAGGTGACACAGAGTGAGAGAAATTCAGAGAGATTTCATAGGCTCTACCATGAAAAGTACTTACCAAACCCCTCCCAAACCTATATTCCCTTCCCAAGATTACATTGCCACTCTGTGTTCATCATATTTCGGGCAGGGGAGAGGTCTTTGGTGAAGGTGCGACATTCCCCCTTATTCTTGCAGTTTGTGATATTTGAAAGAAGCCAAGATCAAATCTTTGGCTCCCTGTGCCAATCCTCCACAACTTGGACATGTTTTTACTAGGTAGAAAGAACCACATATTCTTCACCTTTTCAATCTGTAGCCTTGTTAGCCCTGGAGCTCTAGATGGTTCATGGCCCTGAAGGTAAGGGTTTTGTTTTTTTTGTTTTTGTTTTGTTTCTAAAGAAGTATTCTATCGTAATTAAGAAGAATGAGAGTAAAGACAACATAAATGTTTGGCCATTCCATAATATCTTTCCTTGAAAGCCTCAGACAGTGACTAGGGAAGATTTCAATTTTTCTGAGTGCATTTTCAGTTCTATTTTGCATTATTTGTGTGATTATTAACTTTATATTCCAAAAATAGATAAACAACAAGGATTTACTGTATAGCACAGGGACTACACTCAGTATCTTGTAATAAACTATAATGGGATAGAATTGAAAAGAAAAGAATATATATACATATATATGTATAAACGAATCACTTTGCTGTACACCTGAAACTAACAATATTGTAAATCAACTATACTTCAATTAAAAAAAGCTATATTCCATAGCAGGCATTTCCATGGTCTTTTAAGTCCTGGTTCAGAGGGGAATAACCCAGTGGGGAGAACAGAGCTCTGATCTGAGGCAGCAAGCCGGAAATTGGGCAATGATGAGGCTGTGATGCAACATCAGGTGTCAGTGTCAGCAAGGAGCCTCTAGACTCGCTGAACCAAGCAAGGGATTGTACCTACACCCTGATTCCCACAGCAGGGCAAAGCAGGATCCTGGGGACATGTACCATGCATGATCCACTTGCATGGGAAAAACAAAGCTTCTCTCATAAACTGTATGCTAACTCAGACACTGTGCAAGAAGTGGAAGGACAATAGGGGCTTGAAAAACAAAACAGAAAACAATAACGCTAGAGCTGGAAGCTGATTTGAGATACTGCGAGAATTCTCAGAATTTAACTCTTTTGCTCTCTTTTCATTCCAGATGCTGCACAACAAGCATGTCATGGTCCGTGTGGGAGGAGGTTGGGAAACTTTTGCAGGGTATTTGTTGAAACACGACCCCTGCCGGATGCTGCAGATCTCCCGTGTGGATGGCAAGACATCCCCCATCCAGAGCAAATCTCCAACCCTCAAGGACATGAATCCAGATAATTACCTGGTGGTCTCTGCCAATTATAAGGGAAAGAAGGAAATTAAATGAAACTAGTTGGTCACTACAAGGGGACTCTCATAATGGCCTGTATCCACATCTCCAGTAGTCAGTTTAGTTCACATGCTCTGAAAATTACTTTGGAAAAAGACATAACAGATAGAAAGACGTCACCATGTTGAAACATGCTCAAAGAGTAGCACTATTTATTTTGAATGCTTCTGTAGAAAATGACCTATTAAAAGAAATTATCAACTCAGATTTAAATTAGACAAATTGTAGGCAAATCATTGTTTCTCAATATGTGAACATGGTATTTAGAACACAATACTAGCAATACAATTCTAGCTAAAGATAAAAATTATTAGAAGAAAATAGGATTTACAGTTAAGTCAACAGAAAGTGCCTGCCTAATGTGTACAGAATAACAACACCCCAGACATTTTTTATAATTGCAGGGTTTTTAAGCTGATTTTTTAAAAATGACAATTAGTGTGATGATGTGCTACTAAAAATGTCCAACAGCACTATAAATTAAAGTACAGTGTGTCTACAACAGTAATACGTTACTGGAAAGGCCACTTCAGAAAAGTTTACATTCACTTGGAAGAACGCCTTAAAGTTTATCCCTTATCTCTGAACAAACACCTGGGGCACTTTTGGAAGTTTTCACTGCACCCCTTAGAGAAGGGCTTATGAGTTGTTTACACATTCCTAGACACGTGGCTGTGTAGAGACTGAGTGTAATTCACACACATAAGCTGACATACGTTTATATTTTGAAAGAGTAAATTGTACAAATGTCCATTGACTTCATGTTATTTCAAAGCATTTTCTTATTATATCTTTAGTTAATCCAACTTTGCTGTGCTGTCTAGTAAAGTAATTTCACTGTAGCTAATAATGTTACAGACTTATGTATACCCTTGTATACCTAGGACAGGGCTGTTTTGTACCCATAAACAGCAAAATATTGTCCTCACTGATTGAAGAATTAAAAAGATGTTAAAAAATTTTATCTGTCTCTATATCAATGCTTCATTCTGAAATAAAGATCATATTCAAGTGGAAACGTCCCCTGGGAGTTAAAGGAAGAGTCAAATTATGGTTACCTAGCACTTCTTCACTTTGGATAGCTGAGGGGTGCTGGTGCTTGGTGCTAGGGGTGCTGGTGCTAGGCTGCCTTGAAATAAAAAGTATAGGCGAAATTAATTTGTCATTTCCTCATTTTTCAACAAAGACAAAATCCACCTTTCTTGCTCCAGAAAGTCAGGGAGAAAGTATTTCAGTTTGTCACATGAATGATTTAATCAAAGCAGACACAACCTTTTTTTTTGCTTTTGGTATTTATTGAATTTTATTTATTTTTTTTATATAGCAGGTTCTTATTAGTCATCAATTTTATACACCTCAGTGTATACATGTCAATCCCAACCTCCCAATTCATCACACCCCACCACCACCACCATCCCCCGCCGCCTTCCCCCCTTGGTGTCCATACGTTTGTTTTCTACATCTGTGTCTCAGTTTCTGCCCTGCAAACCGGTTCATCTGTACCATTTTTCTAGGTTCCACATATATGCGTTAATATACGATATTTGTTTTTATGACTTCCTGCACTCTGTATGACAGTCTCTAGGTCCATCCACGTCTCTACAAATGACCCAATATCTTTCCTTTTTATGGCTGAGTAATATTCCATTGTATATATGCACCACATCTTCTTTATCCATTCGTCTGTCGATGGGCACTTAGGTTGCTTCCATGGCCTAGCTATTGTAAACAGCCCTGCAATGAACATTGGAGTGCATGTGTCTTTCTGAATTATGGTTTTCTCAGGGTATATGCCCAGTAGTGGGATTGCTGGATCATATGGTAATTCTATTTTTAGTTTTTTAAGGAACCTCCATACTGTTCTCCATACTGGCTGTATCAATTTACATTCCCACCAACAGCGCAAGAGGGTTCCCTTTTCTCCACACCCTCTCCAGCATTTGTTGTTTGTAGATTTTCTGATGATGCCCATTCTAACTGGTGTCAGGTGATACCTCATTGTAGTTTTGATTTGCATTTCTCTAATAATTAGTGATGTTGAGCTGATTTTCATGTGTCTCTTGGTCATCTGTATGTCTTCTTTGGAGAAATGTCTGTTCAGGTCTTCTGCCCATTTTTTGATTAGGTTGTTTGTTTTTTTAATATTGAGCTGCATCAGCTGTTTATACATTTAGGAGATTAATCCTTTGTCCGTTGATTCGTTTGCAAATAATTTCTCCCATTCTGTTGGTTGTCTTTTCGTCTTGTTTATAGTTTCCTTTGCTGTGCAAAAGCTTTTAAGTTTCATTAGGTCCCATTTGTTTATTTTTGTTTTTATTTCCATTACCTTAGGAGGTGGGTCAAAAAAGATCTTGCTGTGATTTATGTCAAGGACTGTTCTTCCTATGTTTTCCTCTAAGAGTTTAATAGTATCCAGTCTTACATTTAGGTGTTTAATCCATTTTGAGTTTATTTTTGTGTATGGTGTTAAGGAGTGTTCAAATTTCATTCTTTTACATGTAGCTGTCCAGTTTTCCATCACCACTTATTGAAGAGACTGTCTTTTCTCCATTGTATGTCCTTGCCTCCTTTGTCATAGATTAGTTGACCAAAGGTGCATAGGTTTATCTCTGGGCTTTCTATCCTGTTCCATTGATCTATATTTCTGTTTTTATGCTGGTACCATATTGTCATGATGACTTATCTTTGTAGTATAGTCTAAAGTCAGGGAGTCTGATTCTTCCAGCTCTGTTTTTTACCCTCAAGGTTGCTTTGGCTATTCAGAGTCTTTTATGTCTCCACAGAAATTTTAAGATTCTTTGTTCTAGTTCTGTGAAAAATACTATTGGTAGTTTGATAGGGATTACATTGAATCTGTAGATTGCTTTGGGTAGTATAGTCATTTTCACAATATTGATTCTTCCAATCCAAGAACATGGTATATCTCTCCATCTGTTTGTATCATCTTTGATTTCTTTCATCAATATCTTATAGTTTTCTGAGTACAGGTCTTTTACCTCCTTAGGTAGGTTTATTCCTAGGTATTTTATTCTTTTTGTTGCAATGGTGAATGGGATTGTTTCCTTAATTTCTCTTTCTGATTGTTTGATGTTAGTGTATAGGAATGCAAGAAATTTCTGTGCATTAATTTTGTATCCTGCTACTTTACCAAATTCATTGATTAGCTCTAGTAGTTTCCTGGTGTCATCTTTAGGATTCTCCTTGTATAGTATCATGTCACCTGCAAACAGTGACAGTTTTACTTCTTCTTTTCCAATTTGTATTCCTTTTATTTTTTTTTCTTCTTTGATTGCCATGACTAGGACTTCCAAAACTATGTTGAAAAACAGTGGCGAGAGTGGACATCCTGTGTTGTTCCTTATCTTAAAGGAAATGCTTTCATTTTTTCACCATTGAGAATGATGTTTGCTGTGGGTTTGTCATATATGGCTTTTAGTATGTTGAGGTAGGTTCTCTCTATGCCCACTTTCTGGAGAGTTTTTATCATAAGTGGGTGTTGAATTTTGTCAAAAGCATTTTCTGCATCTATCGAGATGATCATATGGTTTTTATTCTTCAATTTGTTAATATGGTGTATCACATTGATTGATTTGCATATATTGAAGAATCCTTGCATCCCTGGAATAAATCCCACTTGATCATGGTGTATGATCCTTTTAATGTGTTGTTAGATTCTGTTTGCTAGTATTTTGTTGAGGATTTTTGCATCTTTGTTCATCAGTGATATTGGTCTGTAATTTTCTTTCTTTTTTGTAGTATCTTTGTCTGGTTTTGGTGTCAGGGTGATGGTGGCCTCATAGAATGGTATGGGAGTGTTCTTTCCTCTGCAATTTTTTAGAAGCATTTGAGAAGGATGTGTGTTAGCTCTTTTCTAAATGTTTGATAGAATTCACCTGTGAAGACATCTGGTCCTGGACTTTGTTGGAAGATTTTTAGGTCACAGTTTCAGTTTCATTACTTGTAATTGGTCAGTTCATATTTTTTATTTCTTCCTGGTTCAGTGTTGGAAGGTTATACCTTTCTAAAAATGTGTCCATTTCTTCCAGGTTGTGCATTTTATTGGCATAGAGTTGCTTGTAGTGGTCTCTTAGGATGCTTTGTATTTCTGCGGAGTCTGTTGTAACTTCTTTTTCGTTTCTAATTTTATTGATTTGAATCCTCTCCCTATTTTTCTTGATGAGTCTGGCTAAAGGTTTATCAATTTTGTATATCTTCCCAAAGAACCAGCTTTTAGTTTTATTGACCTTTGCTATTGTTTTCTTTGTTTCTATTTCATTTATTTCTGATCTGATCTTTATGATTTCTTTCCTTCTACTAACTTTGGGTTTTGTTTGTTCTTCTTTCTCTCGTTCCTTTAGGTGTGAGGTTAGATTATTTATTTGTGATTTTTCTTGTTTCTTGAGGTAGGGTTGTATTGCTATAAACTTCCCTCTTAGAACTGCTTTTGCTGCATCCCATAGGTTTTGGATCATTGTGTTTTTGTTGTCATTTGTCTCTAGGTATTTTTTGATTTCCTCTTTGATTTCTTTGGTGATATCTTGGTTATTTACTAATATATTGTTTAGCCTCCATGTGTCTGTTTTTCATGTTTTTTTTCCCCTGTAGTTTATTTCTAATCTCATAGTGTTCTCGTCAGAAAAGATGCTTGATATGATTTCAATTTTCTTAAATTTACCAAGGCTTGATTTGTGACCCAAGATGTGATCTATCCTGGAGAACGTTCCATGTCCACTTGAGAAAATAGTGTAATCTGCTGTTTTCAGTTGGAATGTCCTGTAAATATCAATTAAATCTATCTGGTCTATTGTGTCATTTAAACCTTGTGTTTCCTTATTAATTTTCTGTTTGGATGATGTGTCGTTTGGTGTAAGTGACATGTTAATGTCCCCCACTATTATTGAGTTATTGTCAATTTCCTATTTTATAGCTGTTAGCCTTTGCCTTATGTGTTGTGGTGCTCGTATGTTGGGTGCATATATATTTAGAATTGTTATATCTTCTTCTTGGATTGATCCCTTGATCATTATGTAGTGTCCTTCCTTGTCTCTTGTAACATTCTTTTTTTTTTTTGCCTTACACGGGCCTCTCACTGTCGTGGCCTCTCCTGTTGTGGTGCACAGGCTCTGGATGTGCAGACTCAGTGGCCATGGCTCACGGGCCCAGCCGCTCTGCAGCATGTGGGATCACCCCATTCTTTTATTTTAAAGTCTATTTTATCTGATATGAGTATTGCTACTCCAGCTTTCTTTTGATTTCCATTTGCATGGAATATCTTTTTCCATCTCCTCACTTTCAGTCTGTATGTGTCCCTAGGTCTGAAGTGGGTCTGTTGTAGACAGCATATATATGGGTCTTGTTTTTGTATCCATTCAGCAAGCCTGTGTCTTTTGGTTGGAGCATTTAATCCATTCATATTTAAGGTAATTATTGATATGTATGTTCCTATGACCATTTTCTTAATTGTTTTGGGTTTGTTTTTGTAGGTCCTTTTCTTCTCTTGTGTTTCCCACTTATAGAAGTTCCTTTAGCATTTGTCGTAGAGCTGGTTTTGTGGTGCTGAATTCTCTTAGCTTTTGTTTGTCTGTAAAGCTTTTGATTTCTCTGTCAAATTTGAATGAGATCCTTGCCTGTAGAGCAATCTTTGTTGTAGGTTCTGCCCTTTCATCACTTTAAATATACTGTGCCACTCCCTTCTGGCTTGTAGAGTTTCTGCTGAGAAATCAGTTGTTAACCTTATGGGAGTTCCCTTGTATGTTATTTGTCATTTATCCCTGTTGCTTTTGATAATTTTTCTTTGTCTTTAATTTTTGTCAACTTGATTACTATGTGTCTTGGCATATTTCTCCTTGGGTTTATCCTGTATGGGACTCTCTGTGCTTCCTGCATTTGGGTGGCTATTTCCTTTCCCATGTTAGGGAACTTTTTGACTATTATCCCTTCAAATATTTTCTCATGTCCTCTCTCCCTCTCTTCTCCTTCTGGGACCCCTATAATGCGAATGTTAGTGCTTTTAACATTGTCCCAGAGGTCTCTTGGGGTGTCTTCATTTATTTTCATTCTTTTTTCTTTATTCTGTTCTGTGGCAGTGAATTCCACTCTTCTCTCTTCCTGGTCACTTATCCGTTCTTCTGCCTCAGTTATTCTGCTATTGATTCCTTCTTGTGTATTTTTCATTTCAGTTATTGTATTGTTTATCTCTGTTTATTTGTTCTTTAATTCTTCTAGGTGTTTATTCTTTAATTCTTCTAGGTCTTTGTTAAACATTTCTTGCATCTTCTCCATCTTTGCCTCCATTCATTTTCCGAGGTCTTGGATCATATTCACTATCATTATTCTGAATTCTTTCCCTGGAAGGTTTCCTATCTCCACTTCATGGAGTTGTTTTTCTGGGGTTTTATTTTGTTCCTTCATCTGATACATAGTCCTCTGACTTTTCATTTTATCTATCTTTCTGTGAATGTGTTTTTTGTTCCACAGGCTGCAGGATTGTAATTCTTCTTGCTTCTGCTGTCTGCCCTCTGGTGGATAAGGCTATCTAAGAGGCTTGTGAAAGTTTCCTGATGGGAGGGACTGGTGGTGGGTAGAGCTGGGTATTGCTCTGGTGGGCAGAGCTCAGTAAAACTTTAATCTTTTTGTCTCCTGATGGGTGGGACTGAGTTCCCTCCCTGTTTGGTGTTTGGCCTGAGGCAACCCAGCACTGAAGGCTACGGGCTCTTTGGTGGGGTTAATGTTGGACTCTGGGAGGGTTCATGCCAAGGAGTACTTCCCAGAACTTCTGCTGCCAGTGTCCTTGTCCCCACAGTGAGCCACAACTGCCCCCACCTCTGCAGGAGACCCTCCAACACTAGCAGGTAGGTCTGGTTCAGTCTCCTATGGGGTCACTATTCCTTTCCCCGGCTGCTGATATGCACACTACTTTGTGTGCCCTGCAAGAGTGGAGTCTCTGTTTCCCCCAGTCCTGCCAAAATCCTGCAATCAAATCCTGCTAGCCTTCAAAGTCTGATTCTATGGGAATTCCTCCTACCATTGCCAGACCCCCAGGTTGGGAAGCCTGACGTGGGGCTCAGGACCTTCACTCCAGTGGGTGGGCTTCTGTGGTGTAATTGTTCTCCAGTCTGTGAGTCACCCACCCAGTGGTTATGGGATTTGATTTTATTATGATTGCGCCCCTCCTACCATCTCATTGCGGCTTCTCCTTTGTCTTTGGATGTGGGATATCTTTTTTGGTGAGTTCCAGTGTCTTCCTGTCAATGATTGTTCAGCAGTTAGTTGTGATTCCGGTGCTCTCACAAGGGAGTGAGTGCATGTCCTTCTACTCCATAATCTTGAACCAATCTCAGACATAACCTTTTAAAAACAACAGGCCTGGTATAATTTGGTGGTGCTGGAAGTCATGATAATCATTATGGAAAAAAACTAAAGTTTTGTAGAAAATAAAATCATCTTGGAATAGTGATTATTGTTATATCTTTTTATTTATTAATTAATTTTATTTTGACCTGCATTGGCAGGCGGATTCTTAACCACTGTGCCACCAGGGAAGCCCTATTGTTATATCTTTTAAAATACAAGTGATTTGATTTTTTAAAAAGATTTATTTATTTATTTAATTTGTTTTTGGCTGCTTTGGGTCTTAGTTGCAGCTCATGGGATCTTTGTTGAGGCACGTGGGATCTTCACTGTGGTGTGTGGGCTTGTCTCTAGTGGTGGCCTGTGGATTTCCTCTAGTTGTGGTGCACAGGCTCCAGGGTGCGTGGGCTCTGTAGTTGAGGCACATGAGCTTAGTAGTTGTGGCACGCAGTTGCCATGTGGGATCTCAGTTCCCTGACCAGGGATCGAACCCCATCCCGCATTGCAGTGTGGATTCTTTACCACTGTACCCCCAGGAAAGTCCCGAGTGACTTGACTTTTATGTTCCTCAACTAATATTAACACTGAATTTCTCTGTATAGTAATCAGCAGTATTTCCTTCAAAACTTTTACTGTGCTTAAATTTTTCTCCTAAACATTTATGTCTTTAATAATTAAAGTTAACTTAATTAATTTAGTTACTATTTTAGTTTTCTATTCCTGATGTAACAATTTACCAGAAACTTAGTAGCTTAAACAACACAAATTTATTATGTTATAGTTTTGTAGGTCAGAAGTTTGAGATGATCTCAATGGGGTAAAATCAATATATCAGCAGGGCTATGTTCCCTTCTGAGGAGTCTAGGAGAGAATCCGTTCCTTTGCCTTTTCCACCTTCTAGAGGCTGTCTGATCTCCTTGGTACATGTCCTCCCTTCCTCTATCTTCAAAGCCAGCAATAGAGTACTGCAGTGATGCTGCTTCTTTGTTTACATTTCTTTGACCACAGGTTGGAAAGGTTCTTTGCTTTTAAAGATCCATATGGTTAGATTGGGTCCACCTGGATAATCCAGTATAATCTCCCCATTTTAATGTCATTAACTGAATCACATTTGCAAAATACCTTTTGCTGTGTTATATAACATATTCCCAGATTCCAGGGATTAGGATGGGACCACCTTTTGGGGAGGGTGGCGTTATTCTTTCTGCCTACACATCTTATGATGGTCTTTTTAAAATTTATTTATTTATTACCTTTGGCTGTGTTGGGTCTTAGTTGCTGCGCATGGGCTTTCTCCAGTTGCAGCGAGCGGGGGCCACTCCCCGTTGCGGTGCACGGGCTTCTCACTGTGGTGGCCTCTCCCGTTGTGGTGCATGGGCCTACTTGCTCCACGTCATGTCATGTGGGATCTTCCTGGACCAGGGCTCAAACCCATGTCCCCTGCATTGGCAGGTGGATTCTTAACCACTGCACCACCAGGGAAGCCCTATGATGGCCTTTTTAAATGGTGCTAAGAACATGGTCACAATTGACATTGGGGTCTAGCTGCTAGCTGAATGGCACTGAAAAAGAATATGGAAAAGTGAGACTATATTCAGAAGGAAAGGACTAAGTGTAGATGGCTCTTACTCATTGACTTAGTGAAAATCACTAGGTTCTTTTTTCAAACTTGTTTTGGCTATCATAGATCTTGCATTTCCCATATAAATTTTAGATTGTTTTGTCAATTTCTCTGCAAGAGTTTGCTAGGATGTTTAATTTAATTTATTGATCAATTTGAGAATGCCATCTTGACAACACTGTGTCCACCAATCCATGAACATGAATGTCTCACCATTCATATATTTAAAAAAAAATTTTTCTCAGCAGTTTTGTGTTTTTTACTGCAGATCTTTTACCTTTTTCTTTTTTCCTAAGTATTTTATCCTATGTGATGATACTGTATGATTGATAGTTTTAATTTTCAGATTGTTCATTACTTGCATATAAAGACAGAAATGATTTTTCCCATATAATGATTTGGTATTCTGCAACCTTGCTAATCACCTTAGTTTCAAAGTCTGCTATATATGCAGATGGATGGTTTCAGTGGCTTTTGAGAAAGAGAAAACTACCACATCTCAATCAACTTAAAGTACATACAGTAATCATGGGCATTTGACATGCTTGCTTGGAGATGTTAAAGGAATACCTTAAATACCTTAAATATCAACCCAGATAGGTATACATATCTACCTACCTCTTACTGATCTGTTTATGCAGATATTATTCAAATCTAAAACTGACAAGGGTTACCTTTTCTTCTAAGGGCAGAGCATAATTCTATCAGTGAAAATAAACAAGTTGAAATGTTGGAGCAGAAAAAGAAAATTCATAGCTTATGCCAATTCTTCTGAGGTACCAAGGATGATAGTTAGAACCTTTACTATAGTATTTCTCTAAGAAAAATCCAGACTAATAATAGCATTTCTTTTTTTTTTTTTTTTTTTGCGGTACGCGGGCCTGTCACCACTGTGGCCTCTCCCGCTGCGGAGCACAGGCGCCGGACGTGCAGGCTCAGCGGCCATGGCTCACGGGCCCAGCTGCTCTGCGGCACGTGGGATCTTCCCCGGCCGGGGCACGAACCCGTGTCCCCTGCATTGGCAGGCGGACTCTCAACCACTGCGCCACCAAGGAAGCCCAATAGCATTTCTTTTTGGAAAAGAAACATGCTTACCTATAAATTATTTAAGATGTAGTAAAGATAAATTTTTGTTAAACAGATGGCCAAAGCCAATTTCTTATATAGGAAAATGTATATTTGTACCCTGTAAGGCAGTACAGCATTTATAACAAAACTATTAATTACATTCCAATCAGTGGAACAAAAGTATCACATACAGATGTTTTAAAAAACATGCAGCACGTTAGCAAAGGGGCTGTGTGGTAATATACAACTCTTTGTTACCATAGTAATAGTTTAATGATTAGAATGAAGACGTAGTGATTTAAGCATTTTATATCTCAACATGATAGTTACATATAAGCATTTTACTGTTTGGTTTTACTTTAGTAATTTGGTTGGGGAGTTTGGGTGACATATCAATCATTATAATGCTTTCCTATTTAAATTATGAATTATGGGAAACTGGCTCTAGGCTAAGTTTTCATCAGGAACTGATTCATAACTTTGAGGAAGATTCCTGGAATATGTGTATGTGTGTATACATTTTTTTTTTAAGTAGTCACTTATTGGTTTCCTATTATGCATCCAGTCTCCCCTTTTTCCTTCCCCTTCCTAACACTATTCCTAACATTGAGTATCACCCCTTAGCCCATGCAACCCATGTGGTTTTGAGGAAACACGATCACACCCATGGAGGCAGGCCATGATTGGCGGGAATGGCATATCCCACTGTTCCTAGAAAGCAATTCATCAGCACAGCATTCTTGGTTCAACAGTAAATAAGCATGGTATTTGGATATAAACT